>NW_006439187.1:462184-463862 GCF_000325575.1 Pteropus alecto
TCTTTCCCTCCCGTGTCTGTGGAGGGGCTATGTTTGAATTAACCCCACAACATATAAATGAAATCATATGATATTTGTCTTTCTCAGTCTGACTCATTTCACTTAGTATAATATCCTCTAGGTCCATACATGTTTTCATAAATGGCAAGATTTCATTCTTTTTTTATGGCTGAGTAATATTCCATCATATATATGTACCACACCTTTATCCAATTGTCTTTCGATGAACATTTAGGTTGCTTCCATATCTTGACTATTGTAAATAATGCTGCAATGATATAGGGGTGCACACATCTTATGAATTAGTGTTTGATTGTTTTGAATAAATACCCAGAAGTAGAATTGCTGAGTCCTAAGGTAGTTCTATTTCTAATTTTTTGAGGAAACTCCAAACTTTTTTCCTGTTCTAATAGTTTTTTGGTGGAATCTTTGGGGCAACTATGATTTTCAATATTTATAGGAGATAAAAATGCTCTGCTGATTTTGGAAGAAAATGCAATAATTCAGCTGCTTGAATGATCAACGGATGACTCAAAATAGTGCTTTTCTTTGCTCTGTACTCAGAGTTATCACTGTCTTTTACTCTGTGCTCTCAATATAGTGAAAAAAAATGGATTTTCTTTAGGTAGAATAATGAACCTCATTAGATTTTAACTTGCATTGTGGTTAAAAGATACTACAGTTTTAAAAGTGAAAGACCTCTCTCTAGCCAAGTGCTTTGACATAGGATGGAAATTGAATGATTTTTTTTTTTAAGTTTGTGGGATTTAGAGTGTAACTCCTAAATACTAGTCATAAAATTGATTCCTGGCTAGGTCTTGAGGAACAGGCTTAATTTTTTCTTTTCTTTCATTTAGGTTTTTAACCTCCCGTTATACAAGTTTACATTTGTCCAATGAAGTAACAGGCTTGGACTATGTGGTTTGGGTGGGACATTTGACTTAGCTTCAGAAATTTTTACTCATAAAAACATTCCCAAATTTGTCGAGGATTTTAATAATTATTTTTTCTAATAGTAAATTAAAATATTCCATGGTGGATTTGATTTCTTTCCATGGATGTTAGCATGGTTATCTGGATTTCAAAAAGTAGATGATTAAAAATGGCCATAAAGTCTCAGGAAATGGTAATATGTTTGTAAAGTATATATCCTATATAACTATAAAATATTATTTATAACCTTTTTGTTTGGAAGCAACATTCTTGTCCAATCCTGTCATACCATAGATAAGGAATCTATGACACAAAGAAGTTTAATATATTTTTAAAATTTTCAATTACAGTATGCACCCTTGTGTTTATTGCAGTGTTATTGCCAAAGGTATAGAAGCAACTTAAGTGCTTGTCAATAGACAATTGAATAATGAAAGTGTAGTATATATATAAAATGGAATATTACTTGGCCATAAAAAGAATGAAATTTTATTTGTGACAACATGTATGGGCTTAGTGGCTTTATGCTAAATTAAATAAGTCAGACTGAGAAAGACAAATACCATATGATCTCATTTATATGTGGAATGTAGAAAGGTTTAATATCTTAACAAGATCACCCAGCTAGCAAGTCACAGAGCCAGGACTAGAACTTAACTGATTTGATTTTCACTATAGAGCTCTAAGAACTTAGAGTTATGGAAGTTAGAGGAACTTAAACTCTTAAGTCACTATATAATGCTTG
>NW_006439187.1:463877-465759 GCF_000325575.1 Pteropus alecto
ATGCCAGTGAAATCCAATATTTGCTTAATCACTTTTATGTATGAAAAACTTACTACAATATAAGGAAACTTCTAGTTTTTGAAAAATACTTATATAAAAGTAAAAGATTTATGTCTTCTACATACTAGTTCTTGTTTTGCCTTCTGAAGCTAAAGGAAATAATTTCAGTTTCTTTTCTCATGACAGACCTTGAAGTTTTGAAGGTAACTACTGTGTCGCAACCTTTTCAATTCTTCAGGAAAAACAGCTAAATTTCCTTTAGCTGTTCATTTATAATTTTTCTTTTTAAGGTAGTTTGTTCAGCACTTGCTATAATCTGACACTGTGCTGGATGTTGAAGATATTAAGATGAATAAGATCCAATCTCTCCACTCAAAGAACTCTAAGTAGGGAGAAAAAAAGTCAATAGCTGTGCGGTAAGTGCTGTGATGGAGCTAAGCATAGGGTGCTGACAGGAGCAAACCACAACCTGAGGTAGGGTGGAGAATATTAGAAAATATTTACAACAGGTGATGATGTGCTTCAGCTGAGAAACAAAATCACGGTTGGAAGTGTGGGAAAACAAGGAACAATTGGGGCAATTGTTAGTTGGTCAGCATGGTTGGAGTGAAGGGACTCTGTGGCTATAAAACAAAACAAAAGATAACATTGCACAAGTAGGCAGAATTAGATCACAGTGGGCTTTCAAGTTTCCTCACCTTTGTGTATGTGTGTGTCAAACTGTGGTTTCCAGAATTGAACACAGAGTTCTATTTGGAAACTCTTCTCAATGCAGACTAAGATCTCACTCATTATTTTTGGCAGATCCTGTTGAATCATATTGATCTTACAGCCACTGAAACATCAAGTCTGTATTTACACATATTGCTACTAAGCCAAGCCTTCCTTGATCCCATTCTTGAATAGTTGACTCTTTGTATTTGTTTGTGTGCAGAATTTTACTTTTATTCTCCTTACATTCTCTTCTGTTAGATTTTGCTCAGTGTTCCTATCTGTCAAGACCGTTTTAAAACCTTATTCTCTCATAGAATGTATTTCTTATTTCTCCTTGTTTCATGTTTCCATTGCTCCCTTTTTACCATAATGACTTTAATTTTATCGATATTGAAATTTCCTTAATCTTCATAAATTTTACCACAGGGTTTTAAATATATAATTTGACATTTTGGCAAAAATTCACCATTTTTCCTCAAGTATATGGGCAAGGGTGATTTAGAGAAAATAATTTACTTTTGTTTGAAGTAACAAAAGTATGTGACAGAGAAATCAAGTAGTCATTTCTGAAAACTTGCATCATAATTAGAAATAAGAACAATAGCTATATTTTGTAATATGACCTCTAATTCCTATTCTAATGATAGTCCATGTACCTTGTTAATATTAAATCTCATTGATGGTATACTGCTTTACTTACAATTAGTGTTTTTGACGAAGTACAAATCATAAACAAATGATTACTTGAATTGTTCTCATGCATCTGTGAGTTTATTTAGCACTTATTTGGACAAAATTAAGGGTTGCCATGGAAATGCTAAAAATTGGGGCCTTGTGGTCTTTCTCCATGTTAATATAGTTAACCATGAAAACATATTTTACCAGCACAAAGCATGAAGGGACATTGCGAAGGATAGAGGCCAGTTGTTACTCTCTTAAACTCCATCACATGCATTAAAACTTATGTAGACACTTCACAGAATGTAACTCTCTATTACCTTAGAATGAAAACTTTTGGAGCTCAGAGGGCCTCTGGATAATATCTAATCCAAACCCTCAATGTTTAGAGTACAGTCCAGTGCCTCAAATGGGGAAATAACTTGGTTGAAGTTACAGTTTCTCAGACAGGTCAAGCGGTTCTCTGAATCCAAAGTTATCCCATTTGGTC
>NW_006439187.1:467013-468622 GCF_000325575.1 Pteropus alecto
TTTTACAATTCGTGCATGGAAATGACTCTCTGATCAGACAATCTTACATTGAAGAATGCAAGTCTCTTGACTTGGGACTGGAGACAATAGGGGGTGAGTGTAAATAATAACCCAAAATTTCTTGTGTATATCTGTGCTACAGGTAGGCTAAGATACGATACTCTTTTGGCACCATGCTTCAATTTATGCTTTTCCCATCTACTTTGGTTTTGTAAACCAGCTAGGAATTCACCATACATTATTGAATTCCAAGAAAATAGGTCTCTCATTTTCATGAAATATTCTTTTCTCTTCAGTGGAGAGAAAAACTAAATTTGTTTTTAGAGAAATCAGAGATCATGTCTCAATTCAAATTCAATTTGGGCTAAAGAAATTCTCAAGCACTCCCTAAGCAAATGCTCTTTTCTGTACTGTAGCTGGAGTCTGGATTTAAGGACTGGCAATCCGTGACTTATTTTGTCAGCCATAGCATGGGGATAATTTAATAGTGGCCTCTGTTCTCCCTGCCTTCTGATGGAGCCTAACCTCAACAGTGTCTCCACTTTCCCAATCAGCGGAATTGATTGTATTTTCCTTTGTCACTGGATTGTAAGAATTAAACTTACCAGAACTCTTTCATCTCATTCCAGAAAAAATGGTGACAGGTTATCAACACTTGGTATAATTCTGACAAATCGGCAGGGCTACTTGAGGGTAGCAAAGAATCAAGTTTCAGCCTTTCCATAGCCATCCTTAATTTTGCCCATATAGTCACTTATTATGTCTGAAACCCCTTATATGCATTGTCTTATATGCCTTTTTCTTCACAATAATCCTACGAGATACTAATTTTGCTCTCATTTAGCAAATGAGGAAATTGAGACTCAGAGAGGATAAGTAATTTGTCCAATAATATATAGCTTATTAGTGGTAGAGCTGATATTTAAACCCAGGTTTTTCCGATTCTAGTATTTGAGCTCTTAAGTATAGCCATGCTGTTTCCAAATTGGGAAAATTGATAAAAGTTTGGTGCTCTGTCTATAGAAACTGTGTTTGAGTAGTGGGTTGGAGCACAGAATAAGAATCTCATGAGTCTGTTGAGAGACATAGTAGTTATAGTAGAAAGGTCATAGTCTTTAGAATCTAAGAGACCCTGGTTTGAATCCCAGCTCTGCCAGTTACTAGCTGTGTGACCTTAAGTAATTTATTTAACCTTTCTGAGCCTGATCTTCCTTATCTGTAAATTGGAAATAAAAATGCTTACCTCATAGGTTTGTAAAAAGTGTTAAACAAAATGATGAATATTAAATGCTTAGAAAGTAGAAGATAATGAACTTGTGATAAGTACATAAATTATATTTATTGATACTATTATTAAAGATTTATAAGATTGGGAGATAGGGAGAGTATAAAGACAAGGAGTCTACTTCTAGATTTTATTGTTTTGGGCTTGTTAACTTAGTGTAATGTTGACTCTGCATGGAGGTGGTCTTCATAGAAGTTTTACAGAATAGCTGATACACTTTTCGACTCTAAGCAAGTGCTCATTTAGGTACAGGAATTTAGGGACTTTTCAACATTTTAAAGTGATATTAAGTTTTTACTATGTGTATGGAATTGTGAGTAATAC
>NW_006439187.1:468640-473558 GCF_000325575.1 Pteropus alecto
GGGAAAGATAACAGTCATTGAACAATTTGTGTGTCATCCTATTTCATCCTGTTCCTTTACTCAATGGACATTTAATGAACAACTATAGTATTCAAGGAACAGGGCTAATATAAGTTGTGGCTGAGATAAAAGTAAATAAATCATGTATATGAGACTTTAGCCTCTGTTTACATGGAGTCTTGCATTCTAGGTTGAAAAAAACAATGCCTCAAAAGAGGTCAATACATGGGACAATAAGAAATCAGAAAAGGAAGTGATGGCTTCTTGCTGAGACTGAGTGAATACAGGAGATGGCATTCAGTTGAATCCTCCTGATTTGGAGATAAGAGAGGGAAGGGAGTGGATGGTTTTTATCCTATTCTTTTTAACTCTGGTAGAATTTGTTTTTCTATTTTGAAGTACAGTATAGTGTAACAATAACAAGTGCAGGCTCTGGTGCTAGATAGTCAATGTTCAAATCCTGGCTCAGCCACCTACTTATCTGTTCTGTGACTTGGTGTCTTCATCTGACAAATGGGATAACAACAGACATCTTCACAGGAATTTTTAGGATTAAGTGAGATAAATGTATGTAAAGCACTTATCACAGAGCCTGGCACATATCAAATGCTCAATAAATGTGAGCTGTTTCTGTTATTATTACTAGGTCTCAGATACTGATAGAGTTGACATGCTTACTCTTTCAGTCTTATAAGGAAAATATTCCTGTATCACTATACTTTAAGAAAGAATAGAGAAAATGTAGCAGAAGGATACAAAGTTGAGTGCTGAGAAAGAAGTGTTTTGTTATTACATCAATAAAGTGTTTTGCCAAGTGAGGCTTTTGCAAAAGACCTGTATATAGAACTTGCTTTGTGCCCTTGTTTCAAATGTAATTTAATGCTGCATATGGCACACAGTACGTGCTCAGTAAATTCTTGCTGAATGATTTTATGAACAAATAAAATTTGAGTTTTATTTCATTTTCTTTCTATTGAAGGGGGAAGGTGTTTAGAATTCCCCTGTTCTGATCAGAACTATGCTTCCCTAAGGTTATTCTTCTAGTCTGCAGAATATGATTAATCATCATTCCACATTTTTTTAGTAATTGTAAATCAACAAACATTTTAACAAAGCCTGAAAAAGCATGCAATGAAAATATTTAATTTTACCCTTTTGCCTTTCCATACATAATGAGATGTGCCAAGAACATATAAATTTGACTTGTTATGTTTCCCTTTTCTAGAGTGACTGAAATGAAATGCTGAAATCATACAAGATTTTGGAGACAGATGTAAGGAAATGCAATTATCATTGACTATAAGCTCCTTAAGGGGAAAAGTCAAGTCTGGATTGTTCCACTCTCCCCAGCACCTTGCACCGGCTCTTTCTCCTTGAAGACACTGATGATTATTTAATGAAAAAATGCATTTAAATGTAGTGCTTCACAGAAACAAGTTTCAGTCTTGGTTGGTGTAGGGGTAGAGGAACTGAAAATCAGGGGCAATAAAAAGGAGAAAAAGGAACCCAAAAAGCAAAACTTGAGATTGCTGACATAAAACTTGGCTGACTTCTACAATCTAGCACAGGGCTTGTTCTGGATAGAGTAATTGCACTGGCGTTGTATGTGAGCATATGAACAGAAGAACAGGCAGTAATGAAGTGAAAGAGCTAATGACATATATACTCTTCAAACAACCAAACTTTTAGGTGTAATTTAAAACCCATTAGCCTTTTCAATGTCCCTTTACAACAATTTACTTATTAATCTGAAGTAGTTTTCTGCTTGGTTCTATTTCCAATATGGTCTAACAGTGATTGCCCTTGTTATAATACTTCAACATGTTTTTTCTTATTCTCATTTCTTCTCGTATTAAAAGTCATTTTAATTCTAAGAATTTAAGTCTCCAATTTTCATGTGTTACAACAAACACTGAAAATTCTTTTCTCTCTAGAAAACACTAATATTTTCTAGCTGTAGTTAACTATTTATGCACTAAACTAAGAATGCTAATACACATGAGGCTAAGGTATCCTTCCAGCAAATCTGCAGGCCTAGATGTTGGGGAACCAGCATATGAGTGGATAGTTAACCTGAATTTTTCTATTTTTCTACATATAGATCTATATTTTCTTTTGCTAGGGAAAAAGTAAAGGATAGAATAATGTAAAAAAACATTTTGCAATAACATTTGCAATCTGGTTATACATCTTACTATCACTTCCCACTCTTTTTTTAGCTATAGATTTATTTCCCTTCCTCTTGGGTTTTGGGACAGCTGTAGGTAAGACTTTGTACCACCAGCTATAAAGACAATTGATCTAGTATAAGTCTGAATCTCTGTCAACATCCTTCATTAACTTTATATTATTTTGTTCTTTGCCAAAACTTCCTGCTTTAACAAAGATCCACAGTGATCTCATACTCTGCACATTCTCTTGTTTCACTATAAAGATGGACTTTTTGTAAAGAATCTAATAAGCAAACATGCACTGAGATGTAACTATGGGAATAATCTTGCTGGGTTATGTTTTCTAGAATGGATTTACATTTTCTCAAAGGGTTAAGCTTAAGGCCAAAATAGTGACTTGCTAATAATACAATTTATATTTGAGAACTTCGTCCGCTTTCTGCCCCATGGACATTGGCGTTTTGCTCATTTTGTGTACACAAAAGACTGTTTCTAACTGTTGGGTTCTCTACTCTTCCCATTTGTGTTTAACCTTTTTTTTTTGCATTTTCAGTCCCAATTTGTTAGGCTTTGTTTGACCTTTCTCAATGTATCCCTTTCAGAAAGTGTAGGAGAGATGAACATGGAAGAAAAACTCTACAGTAATGCTTGGATTGTAATCTTGATTCCATCAATAATTTACTGTGCAACTTTGGACAAATTACTTAGCTTCTTTATATCCGAGTTTCCATATTTGTAAAATAGAGATAGTAATAACCCCTACCTCATATGGCTGTTCTTAAGATTAAGTGAGAAAATATATTAAAAATGCTTAGAATAGTGCTTGGCAAATGAAATGTATTACATTAGTGATAGCAATTATTTATATTATATTCCAACCTTTCACGTCACTTGTTTATGTAGACACTAGAGAAAAGTAAAGAATGAGAGAAAATAAGATTGTGGCTCAGAAGTCCTTTAGAAGAAACTATAAATACTCCTATAATCTTCTCTCTTTTCCCACTACCCCAAACCAGTAACTTTTCTATTTCTTCTATCCTTTTTAAAAATAATTCTTTCTTTAACTTTTATTTTTGTTTCTTTTTCCTTTTTTCTTTTTTTCCCAGCTTTATTGAAATATAATATACAATTAGTTGCTTGTAATTACATTATACAATTTAATGAGCTTTTTCAATTATAGTGGCATACAATAACATATTACTTTCAGTTGTACAGCATAGTGCTTAGAGATCTATATAACTCACAGTGATCACGCCACTAAATCTAGTACTCCTATTTCCACTTACATGTTTATTACATTATTAACTATTTTCCTTATGCTACACTTTATATCTCCATGTCTATTTTGTAACTATCCATTTGTACTTCTTAATCCCTTTGAACTTTTTTGCCATCCCCCCAACCCCTCCCATCCAGTAGCCCTCAAAATATTCTCTGTATCTATATGAGTTTGTTTCTGTTTTTCTGTTGTTGTTGTTGTTGTTTATTTTGTTCTTCAGATTCCACATGTATGTAAAATCATGCGATATTTGTTTTTCTCTACTCATTTCATTCAGCACAATGCCCTCTAGGTCCATCAAGGCAATGTATTTTTCCATCCCCTTCCTTTTAGTCTGTGTGTGTCTTTTAATCTGGTGTGTCTTTTGTAGACAGCATGTGTAAGAGTCTTGTTTTCTCATCCATTCAGCCACCCCATCCTTTGGTCGGAGCATTTAATTCTTTTAAATTTGATGTATTTGTTGAAAGATATGCAAGTTATTACCATTTTTATTAACGATTTTGATACAAGTTTTTTCTTCTAAAAGAAGTCCCTCCAACATTTCCTGTAATACTGCCTTGGTGTTGATGAATTCTTTTAACATCTTTTTGTCTGGGACGCTTGTTATCTGTTCTTCGACTCTAAATGATAACTTTGCTGGATAAAGTATTCTTGGTTGTAGATCCTGGGTTTTCAAACTGCAGAGTGTATAAAATGTGCCAAGCCCTTCTGTTTTTCATAGTTTCTTATGAGAAATCAGCTGCTAGTTTATGGATGCTCACTTGTAGGTAAATAACTGCTTTTCTCTCTCTGCTTTTAAGATTCTTTCTTTGTATTTAAACTTTGACATTTTAATTATAATGTGTCTTGGTGTGGGCCTTTTTGGATTCCTCTTTCTTGGAATGCTCTGAGCTTCCTGGAGTTGTATGTTTATTTCCTTCACCAGGTGAGGGAAATTTTCCATCATTATTTCTTCAAATAGCTCTTCCACTTCTTGTTCTCCCTCTCCTCTTTCAGGTACCCCTATTATGTGAATGTTTTTACAGTTATTTTTGTCCCAGAGATTCCTTAAATTATTATTATATTCTTGGCTTTTTTCTTGCCATTCTGATTGGCTTTTTTCTTGCCATTCTGACCTTGGCTTCCTCATCCTCTATATCAGTGGTTCGATCCTCTTTATCCACTCTATTAATTCCCTCTAATATACTCCTCATCTCAGATGTGTTCTTCATTTCTGACTGGTCCTCTTTTATAATTTCCATCTTCATTTTTATGTTTTTTATCTCTTTGTTAAAGTTCTCACTGAATTCATTTACACTTCCCCAAGTTCATTGAGCATCTTTATAACCAGTGTTTTGAACTCTGCATCTGTTAGATTGCTTGACTCCATTATTCCTGGATCTCAGTTCTGTTCTCTCACATGGTTTCCTCTTCCTTGTCTTCCCATTTTAGTGGCCTTTCTGTGTCTATTTCTATGTACTAAGTAAAG
>NW_006439187.1:473630-487669 GCF_000325575.1 Pteropus alecto
AGTGTTGAGCTTCAGACCAAGTTTAGGCCCACCCTCTGGGGCCACCTGTCAAGATTTAGCAAGCAATCCACAGATGCTGTGCTTATAGTTGCCTCAAGAGACCACACCAGAAACCGAGGCCAGCTGCCACCAGTGTGAGTCTTGGCACTGCTCAGCAAGGAGCACCAAACTCACTGAGGACACAACTGGATGTGGCTTGGGTGGGGCCGTGAGTTGGGGGAGGCGGAGTTTTAGGACATTGTCTGAACTGAGCAACCTCTGTTACCCAGTTTGATTATGTCTCTGCTATGGCGGCACTGTGTGCACACACTGGGAAGGGGTAGGGCTCAGCAGAGGAACAGTGGATACTGCAGCACTTGTGCCCGGGACACAGCTTTGTCTCAGGCCTTCATTCTGACAATTCAGTGTCCCCCTGTAAGTCCCTGGTACAACCCCTGCCCCTGTGCAGCTGACCTGGCTCTGATGCTCAGAGCTCGCAGTTCCATCACCAGGAAAGTCTGCTCACGGATGCAGCCCCTTTAAAAGGCATCTCCAGTTGCTGGCTACTGCTGTCGCTGCTACAGCCTCTGTCCCACTGAGCCATTTGGGACTGGGCAGCCTCGTTTCTTTGCCCCCTCCTACCTTCTACCATTGTAGGTTGATTAATTATTGTTCTTCCTAGTTGTAGTGCTTCTGTTCATCTAGATCCCAGGTGACTTTCCTTGCTATTTGCTCCTTGTTTCTATCACAACTTTTATTTGGTCGCGAGAGGGATGAACAAAGCCTCTATCATCTATGCCATTTTTCCTGCCTCTCTAATTTTTATTTTTCAATTAGAGTTGACATTCAATATTATTTTATATTAGTTTCAGGTGTACAGCATAGTGGCTAGCTTTTTATATAATTTGCAAATTGATCTCCCTGATTAGTCCAGTACCCATCTGGCGCTATACATGATTATTACAATATTATTGACTGTTCCCTATGCTGTATTTCACATCCCTGTGACTATTGTAACTACCAATTTATACTTCTTAATCCCTTCATCATTTTCACTCAGTCCCCCAAACCTCTCTTTCATCTGGCAATCACCAGTTTGTTCTCTGTATCTGTGAGTTTGTTTTCATTATGTTCATTTATTTTGTTACTTGAATTACACATATAAGTGAAGTCATATGGTTTTTGTCTTTCTCTGTTTGACTTCTCTTCAAAAATTTCAAGCCCCTAACCTATTTTCATGCCTTTCTTGTCTTAAATTCCAACAACATTAGTAACCAATTTTTCCCTCTTCATATGCACCTCTGCTCACTTGACTTATCTAGAATATTATTATTCACTAATCTACAGGATAGTAAGACACCAATGGGACCTTTCTGCCTTATCAGTTATTTTCCATTGGGAGTCCTTGAGTCAGCCTTTTACAGTATTTGTGCTTAAAACATGAGAGTAGTTGTCTTATTTCTGTCACAGCTTATTAATCAGCCTTGGCAGTTGAATCAGATTTATGCATTATATTAGTGTTTTATCAGAAAACATATCGGTTTTGGCTATTAGTTGGCTAATTCTGGGGAGGGCTTTTTATAGAAAGGCAGTAGTGTACATTGTCAGTTATAATATTTTATCCAATAAAATGGTTTTGAGGTCGATTAAAGGCTTGCTACTATATTAAAGCTCCTTTCTATGTGAAAGGTTCTAGTGACTCTTTTATGAATCTCGTTATGGTCAGATATCCTTGATATTTTCATGAGAAACAATTACTTTTCATTTCATTGAAGGTGAGCTCATTGGGAGGAGGGAATTAGAGACTCAGATGGAAACTACTAACCACAAAGCTCTCTAGTAAAGTAATTGTGTGTGTGTGTGTGTGTGTGTGTGTGTGTGTGTGTGTGTGTGTATTTTCTTTCACACTGGGAATCTCAGCAAATATCTGAAAAGATTACATGGAAGAATTAATCTGCTATAGTTTTAGTTGTACATCTAGGGGTTGGGAGTTCATGCTCCCAGTGGTGCTAGTATGTCATTTGTAACACCCATATTGGGAAATTATAATCAAACTCCTTAACTATAATGGAATAGATAATCTATAAGTTGACCGAGCTAACTCTCACTCTATTTCTATGTCAATGGACAGAATGTCTACCTAAATAAGTGATGATTTATTTGTTGGCAAAAAATGGAACCATCACTAAAAGTTGGAAACCAGCAGCTGGAAAATCTGTACATGGAAAAACAAATGACCATGGGAAGTAGAAATTGTTACACTGGCAGATATTAGACATGACCCCTACACATTTAAGACATACTTAATGTAAAACTCCAGCTTGTCCTAAGCAAAGCCATATGTTCATAATGAAAGAAGGAAAGTTAAGCAACATTTTGAAAGTTAGGACTCTTGCTTGTAATCAAGAATGGATATCAGATGTTCCTAAATATAAACTGCTGAATAAAAAGATATGTGATATATTTCAATGGGGAAAAGTAAAGAAACTTAGATCCTTTGCATTTTTGTCATATACATTTGTTACCAAGGCATCAGAAAAAAGTCACAAAAAAAGCCTTAGTTTACTTCACTACAAAATATATCCTGGGAAAACACGTTTTATACACCCTGCAGTTTGTAATACTCTACATAATTTTTGAAGTGATTAAACAACATTCGAGATAAAATTGGCTAAAATTTATTTATTTTTATTAAGGTAAAATTGACATAAAATATTAAATTAGTTTCAGGTATATAACATAATTATTTAATATTTATATATACTGTAAATTATCACCATGATAAATCTAGTTAACATTTGTCACCAAACATAGTTACATAATTTTTTTTCTTGTGATAACAACTTTTAAGATCTACTCTATTGACAACTTTTAAATATGCAATACAGTATTATTAACTATAGTCTCTATGTTGTACATTATATCCCTATGAATTATTTATTTTGTACCTGAAAGTTTGTACCTTTTTATTCCTTTCATGCATTTTGCCCATCCCCATCCCCCTGCCTCTGGCAACCAGTAATCTGTTCTCTGTATCTATGACCTCTTTCTTTTTTCAGATCTACCATATAAGTGAGATTATATGGCATTTGTCTTCTCTTTTTCTGACTTATTTCACTTAGCATAATACCCTCTAGGTTCATCCATGTTGTTGCAAATAATATTTTATTTTTTATGGCTGAGTAGTACTCCATCATATATATTATCACAACTTCTTTATCCGATTGTCTGTTGTTGGTCACTTAGGTTCTATATCTTGGTTATTGTAAAGAGTGTTGCAGTAAACAGGGGTGCATAGATCTTTTTGAATTATTATTTTGGTTTTTTTTGAATAAATACCCAGAAGTGGAATTGCTGGGTCATAAGGTAGTTCTAGTTTTAATTTTCTGCAGAACCTCCAAATTATTTTCCATAGTGGCTGTACAAATTTGCAATTCCACCAACAGTGCACATGGGTTCTCTTTTCTCCAAATCCTCGCCAACATTTGTTTTTTGATTTATTGATAATAGTCATTCTGACAGGTGTACGATGATATTTCATTGTGGTTTTAATTACATTTCTCTGATGATTAGTGACGTTTTATGTCTATTGGCCATCTGTATGTCCTCCTTGGAGAAATGCTTATTCAGGTCTTTTGCCCATTTTTTAATTGGATCATTTGTTTGTATTTTCTGGTTCTGAGTTGTATGAGTTCTTAATAAATTTTGGATATTAACCCCTTTTCAGATGTATCATTGGCAAATATCTTCTCCCAATTAGTAAGCTGTCTTTTCATTTTCTTGATGGTTTCCTTTGCTGTGCAAAAACTTTTTCATTTGATGTAGTTCCATTTTTTATTTTTTTCCCTTGCTCGAGGTTGACATATCAGAAAAAATATTACTAAGAACGATGTCAGAGAGTTTATTGCCTATGTTTTCTTCTAGGAGTTTTATGGTTTCAGGTATAATATTTAAGTCTTTAATCCATTTCGAGTTTATTTTTGTACATGGTATAAGATGGTGGTCCAGTTTCATTGTTTTGCATGTATCTATCCAGTTTTACAATCACCATTTATTGAATAGAATGACTTTACCCCATTGTATATTTTGCCTCTTTTGTCATAGATTAAATGACCATATAGTTGTGGGTTTGTTTCTGGGCTCTCTATTCTGTTCCATTGATCTATGTGTCTGTTTATATGCGAGTACTATGCTGTTCTGATTACTATAGCCTTATAGCATAGTTTGATATTGGTAGCGTGATACTTTCAATTTTGTTCTTCTTTCTCAAGATCTTTTGTAGGTCCATATAAATTTTTGGATTATTCTAGTTCTCTGAAAAATGCCATTGATATTTTGAAAGGGATTACATTGAATCTATAGATTGCTTTGGGTAAGTGTGGACATTTTAACGATGTTAACACCTATCCATGAGCATTGTATTTACTTCCATTTATTTGTTTTTCTTCAATTTCTTTCTTCAATGTCTTATATTTCCAAGAACAGGTCTTTACCTTCTTGGTTAAATTTATTTCTAGGTATGTTATCATTTTCAAATCAATTGTAAATGGGATTGTTTTCATAATTTCTCTTCTGATAGTTCATTTTTGTTGTATATAAATGTAACTGATTTCTGAATATTAATTTTATATCCTGCTACTTATACTGAATTCATTTATCAATTCTAATTTTTTTTAGTGGAATCTTTGGGGTTCTCTTTATATAGTATCATGTCATCTGCAAATAATAAAAGTTTTGCTTCTTCTTTTCCAATTTAGATGCCTTTTATTTTTCATCCTTGTCTGAATGCTGTGACTAGGACTTCCAATACTAAGTAGAATAAAAGTGCTGAAAATGGGCATCCTTGTCTTGATCATGATCTTAAGAAAAACACTTTAGATTTTCCATGTTGAGTATGATGTTAGCTGTGTGTTTGTTGTATTTGGCCTTTATTACGTTAAGGTATCTTCCCTCTATTACTTCTTTGCTGAGAGTTTTTATCATAAATGAATGCTGGATTTTGTCAAATGCTTTTACTGCATCTACTAACACAATACTATGATTTTTATTCTTTGTTTATGTGGTACATCATGTTAATTGATTTGCTAACATCAAACCAACCTAGATTCCCAGGAATAAATCTCACTTGATCATGATGTATGATCTTTTTAATGTATTGCTGAATTTGATTTACTAATATTTTGTTGAGAATTTTGCATCTATGTTCGTCAGGAATATCAGGCTATAATTTTCTTTTTTGGTACTGTCTTTGTTTGGTTTGGAATCAGGAAAACGAACTTGAGAGAGCCTTCTGTCCGCTTGAATTTTTTGAAATAGGTGTTACTTCTTTATTGAATGTTTGGTAAAACTCACCTATAAAGCCATCTGGTCCAGGACTTTTGTTTGTTAGGAGTTTTTTGATTTCTAATTTGATTTCATTAGTAGTAATTGGTCTGTTTAGAATTTCTGTTTCTTCTCAATTCAGCATTGGAAGATTGTACGTTTTTGGGAATTTATCCATTTCTTCCAGATTTTCCAATTCATTGGCATGTATTTGCTTGTTGTATTTTTTTATAAACCTTTGTATTTTTGTGGTGTCAGTTGTCACTTCTTCACTTTCATTTCTGATTTTATTTATTTCAGTCCTCTCTCTATTTTTTTCTTGATGAGTCTGGTTAAAAGTGTATCCATTTTGTTTATCTTTTCAAAAGATTGAAAATTTCTTCATTGATCTATTGTATTGCTTTTTAAGACTCTATTTCATTTATTTCCACTCTGATCTTTATTATCTCCTTCCTTCTACTCACATTGGGCTTCATTTGCTGTTCCTTTTCTAGTTTCTTTAACTGTAAGGTTAGTTCATTTATTTGAGATTTTTCTTGTTTCTTGAGGCAGGCCTGTATTGCTATGAATGTCCCTCT
This sequence comes from Pteropus alecto, assembly GCF_000325575.1. Taxonomy (NCBI): domain Eukaryota; kingdom Metazoa; phylum Chordata; class Mammalia; order Chiroptera; family Pteropodidae; genus Pteropus; species Pteropus alecto. The sequence continues at coordinate 479,510 of NW_006439187.1, forward strand.
TAGTACAGCTTTGGCTGTATCCCATAAATTGAGTCATTGTGTTTTCATTTTCATTTGTCTCAAGATATCTTTTGATTTCTTCCTTGGTCTCATTGTTACCCCACTCATTGTTCAGTAGCACATTATTTAGCCTCCATGTCTTTGTGTGTTCTTAAGTTTTTTTTTTTTCTTGCAATTGATTTCTAGTTTCACACATTGTGGTCAGAGAATAAGCTTGATACGATTTCAATCTTCTTAAAATTATTGAGATTTGTTTTGTGGCCTAACATGTAGTCTATCTTGGACAATGTTCCATGTGCGCTTGAAAAGAATGTATGTTCTGCTGCTTTGGAGTAAAATACTCTAAAATTATTAATTAAATATAGCTATTCTAGTATGTCATTTATCGTCACTGTTTCTTTATCAATTTTCTGCCTGGAAATCTGTCCACTGGTGTCATAGCGGTGTTAAAGTTCCCTATCATGACTGTATTACAGTTGATCTGTCCCTTGGTTAATATTTTCTTTATATATTTAGGTCTTCCAATGTTGTGTGAATAACTGTTTCCCAGGGTGATATCCTCTTTGAATTGATCTGTTTATCATTATGTAATGTTCTTTTTCTCTTCTTATAGACTTTGTTACAAAGCCTATTATGTCTAAGTGTTGCTACCCTGACTTTTTTTTCATTTCCATTTGCAAGAAATAGCCTTTCCCATCCCTTTACTTTCAATTTGTATGTGTCTTTTGATCTGAAGTGGGTCTCTTGTAGACAGCATATGTACTAGTCTTGTTTCCTTATCCATTCAGCTACCTTATGTATTTTGATTGGAGCATTTCATCCATTTATATTTAAAGTGATTATTGCCATTTTGTTATTGTGTTTTCATTTTCATTTGTCTCAAGGTATTTTTTGATTTCTGCCTTTTTCTTGCTGCATTTAGAATTCTCTCATTGTCTTTAACCTTCGGCATTTTAATTATGATATATCTACTGTGGACTTCTTTGGATTCATCTTGTTTGAGACTCTTTACACTTTCTTGACTCGTGTGTTTATTTCCTTCATGAGGTTAAGGAAGTTTTCTGCCATTATTTTTCCAAATATGTTCTTAATCCCATGCTTTCTCTCTTCTTTTTCTGGATCCCTATGATGCAAATGTTTTACACTTGACATTGTCCCAGAGGTCTCTTAAACTTTCCTCATTTTTTAGAATCCCCTTTTCTTTTTGCTGTTCAGATTAGATGTTTTCTGCTACCTTGTCTTCAAAATTGCTGATTTGATCCTCTGCTTTATCTAATCTACTGTTGATTCCTTCTAGTGTATTCTTTATTTTAGTTATTCTATTCTTCATTTCTGACTTGTTCTCTTTTATGGTTTTTATGTCCTATTTTATGCTTACTCTTTGTCGGAGTTCTCTCTGATGTTATCTATTCTTTCCTTATGTTCATTGAGCATCCTTTTAACCTGTGTTTTGAATTTTGTTTCTGGTAGATTACTTGCCTCTATTAAATTTAGTTGTTTTTTTTTTTCTGGCGTTTTGTTCTTTTCTTTTAATTTGGACATCTTTCTCTTTTTTTTTCTCAGTTTGGCTACTTCTCTGTGTTTGTTTCTATGAATTGTTTAGATCTGCTACACCTTCCAGTCCTGGATGGATGAGTTTATGTAGTAGGTGCCACGTGTGTCTCAGTGGTGCAGTCTCCCTGGTCCCCTGTGCCAGATGCTCCAGTAGTGTCCCTTGTGTGGGTAGTGTGTGCGCTCCTGTTGTTGTTTAGCCTTGATTGCTGTTGGCACATTAATGAGTCGAATTGACTTTCAGGCTGATTGACTGTGAGAATTTTCACAGGGTATGAGCTGCTGTGTGTGGCCTGACACCATGGAGTGGGATTTACCCCAGTGGGATCATTTGACTGTGGAGACTGTGCTTTAGGAGTGCCTTTGTGGTGCTATTTGGGTGGTGTTCTATTGCAATCTGAAGTTAGCTTCAGGGTGCATTGGTTCTGGGGTACCTTGGGAGGTGCTCTTGTGCAGGCCAAGGTCAATTACTGCCTGTGACCTCCCCAGGGCTACCTGGTAGTATCTACACAGTTATCTGTGGTTGGTCTCTGCCTGTACTGGACTTAGAGGTACATGGGAGAGGCCACCCTGTGAACCGAGATTGGTTGTCACCAGTGCCAGGCCTGGGACAACTAGCTTAAGGCTCAGGGCACTCTGAAACCTATGGCTACCTGCCAGCTGCCCATAAGGCTCAGCAGCTGAGAGAGCATTGAGCGGTATGTAAGTTGGATGAGGCGGGGTCCTAGGAAGTCACCAGGTTGCGATGATTCTTTTTCCTAGGTTAGTGCCAGTTCAGATTTTGTGCTGAACCTGTAGCCATTTGCAAAAGTCTCAGGTCACACGGAGGCTAGCCACCACCCTCCTCAGCCCTATAGATCCTCAAGATTTGTTTAAGAAATAGTGCAGCTCTGATCTGGGATGGTTGCCTGATACCAAAGTCCTGTTGGTTGTTGTTGAAAGAACCTTTTACTGAGAAGGCAGGGTGTGGCTGGATTCTCTGCCATGAATATGCCTCCAGAAATTCATCGGTTGGTTGGGGCAGGGTCCTAGTGATTCACCAAGGTGGAGTGAGCGGATTTCACTAAGCAATGCAGATTCAGATTTGGCTGTGTGTGGGGAAGGCTCAACACAGGTAAGATGGTGCTGTCCTGTAGGCTGCATAAGAAAAGGGCTCAACACAGGGATAATGGGTGCTGTCTCTTCAGCCTGCGCCCTGAAGAAGCCACATAACTCAGTTTTTCTCTGTATGTCTCTGGTACCTCCTGAGCTGCTGTCTCTTCACCAGAGCCCAGAGTGATTGCCTGCAAGAAAGTGAGTCTGTGTGTGGGCCTTTTAAGGGGTCATCTGGGTCAAAAGCTGCCTTCTGTCTCACTTGCACAGTAGGAATCCATACTGATCTTTACAGCCAGATTTTATGGGGATACTTCTTCCCAGCACTGGAACCCTGGGCTGGGGAACCTGGTTTGGGGATGAGACCCCATGCTCCTCCATGGGAACTACCAGAGCCAAGATATCCCTCCCTGTGCTCAACTGCCACATGTGGGTGCGGGGCCAACCCATTTCATGTCTTCACCCCTCCTACCAGTCTAGATGTAGCCTCTTCTTTATATCCTTAGTTATAGGAGTTATGTTCAGCAAGTCTTCAGATAATTTTCCAGTTTGATTGTTGCATAATTTAGTTGTAATCTTAATGCAGTCATGGGAGGAGGCAAACACAGCATTTCCCAACTCCGCCATCTTGACCGGACTCTTTTTTTTTTAAATTAAGTTTATTGGGGTAACATTGGTTAATACAATTATATAATTTTCAGGTGTACATTATCATTTGACATCTGTATATTCTATTGCATGTTCACCAGCCAAAATCCAGTTTCCTTAAGCTACCATATATTTGATCCCCTTTACCCACTTCACCCTCCCCATCCCCCCTATACTGACCCCTTTTACCCTATCTACCTCCTCCCTCCTCTCCTCTGGTAACCACTAGTCCATTGTCTATGTCCATGCGTCTGTTTGTTTGTCCTGCTCATTTGTTGCTTTTAGGTTTATATCCCTCATATAAGTGATATCATGAGATTTTCAACTTTTTCAGTCTGGCTTATTTTGCTTAGCAGGAGTATCTCGAGATCCATCCAGGTTGTCAGAAATGGCAGTATTTCACTTTTTCTTAAGGCTAAATAATATTCCATTGTATATATGTACCACAGCTTCTTTAGCCAGTCGTCTGTTGTAGGAAACTTTGGTTGCTTCCATGTCCTGGCCACCATGAATAATGCTGCTATGAACATCGGTGTGCAAATATCTTTTCGGATATGGGTTTTCAAGACTTTGAGGTAAATACCCAGTAAAGGGATTACTGGATCATATGGTAGATCAAGTCTTAGTTTTTTGAGGAACCTCCATACTGTTTTCCATATTGGCTGTACCAATTTGCAGTCCCATCAGCAGTGTATGAGGGTTCCTATTTCTCCACATCTTCTCCAACATTTGTTATTGCTTTTGACCCAACTCCTTGATTTATCTGTATCCTATAAATTTTTCAAGGTTCAGCTCAAGTATCTGCTGTATCCTCCACATGCAGTCATTTATTTACCCATTCATTCAGTTAGTCGGTAAATATTTAATTTTTTTTTTGTCATTGAGTTATATATTTCAGATTTTTACAGCTGGAAGCAATCTACATTGTTTTCTAAATTCTTTTAGCAATTTGTTTGTACCTTATTTATGGCATTTACCATATTCGTACTATGATTTTTAAGCCAAATAAATATATTTTCTAAGCATCATAAAGGCAAAAACCATGCTTATTTACCTTTATATACTTCACAATGACGTGAATGTAACTAGTACATACTTTTTGGATGTTCTCTGATGCCCTTGAGAAACTACAGAACTTCCCTACTTTTCTCATTCCAAATTTACTTCCAGAATATACCAGGAGATCACTGTATCAAACACAGCCATAATCCTTGGTGAATATTTTTCTCATGAGGTCCGCATTTATTGGAAGAAATAATTTGTATATGTTTTGTACTTCACACAAATAACAATTCCAAAACAAATTTCCGGTTTGTTGGGATGATATAATCACATCAAAATGAGCAATTAGAGTGAAAATTTCAAATAGGCCAAAGATACCACTGTGTTAAGTGGAGAGTAAGATTTCAAGGATAGAACAATTTCAAAATTTGTGTCTTAACCCAAATATCAAGTGTCTATTCTGATAAAGAGAGCACTGTATGTGCCTTTCCTATGCAATTTGGGCAATTAGAATATAGTAATTAGCAGTTTGACTTGAGGAATGCCTTTGCTGAAACAAAGCTATGGATTCCATTGGCAAAAGGAACTAGTCACCTCTTAATGACAGTGGATGAACCTAGAAATTCCTTATTTTTTTATTCTTATGAGAAGAGACCCAAGCAAATTTAATCAGAACAAGTTGGTCAAAATAAAATTATGTTAAACAACTGAAAGAATATAGACTACATAAAGTTGATTCAACTATGATATTTTGATTAAAACTGGAAATTGTTGATAATAAAGTGGCAGTGGAGAGAGAACTTCCTTTCCTTATTGTCTAATGTTTAATGAGCAAGCATGGGAGTAAAAATTAGAAGAGGGCTTGGGTTTGGTACCAGCTAAAAATTTCTTGGCAGTAAAATCTTTTTAGACTGAGGCATGATCTCCAAGGGGATAGGACAGCATCACTTAGGGCATTTCAACATGAATTTTGCAATACTTTTGAACGCTAATCATAAAAAGTCTCCTACTGGTAAGGAGCCTCTAAATGTTTCCTATCTTTCCATTTGGTCTTTCACTCTATGATCACTTCCATGTTTTATGGTTTTGTTACAACACATATCTGAAAGGCCAGCTAGGAAAACAAAGAATTTGGTTTGATAAGCCTCGGATCTTCAGTAAACGAAATGTGGTAAAGTGAAGATAAGAAAAAATGTGTCTTGAATTTGTTGTGTCAGATGGAGAAAACTGGCTTGGACTTTGTTAATAAACAGTTTTAACAACCAAAACAATGACAGAGTAGAAGGAACAAAGGAAGAAAAATGATTATTTATTTGATAGGGATTGTTGTTACTCACTGGAATGAGTTCCTTTAAAGGGCAATCCATTTTACATTCTACTGTTTCTATTGTGTCTCCACAGAAGGTTATTTGGGGCTCAGAAGTTAAGAGTGAGGCTAGGAAAAATAGTGACATAGCCAGTTTGTCTTCAACAGCACCCTGCCTATACCTTTTCTGATTAAAAGAGTGCTGAATAGGGCTTCAGAAATTACTTATTTCATTAACCCTATCCCCTTTTGATAGATGGAAAAATTTGAATCTAGGGAGGGAAAATGATTTATTCAAGGTCATAGAATATAATTTCTAGAGAAAAGACTAGAACTAGGTGTTTCAGTTACTAAGCTTATGTTCTTTTCACCACATTATGGTGTTTATGGTGTGCCACCTTTCCTTTCAGAGTCTATCCAATCCTTATGTCCTTAGCACTCAGGCTCCCCTTCCAAGTGGAACCCAATGACAAACTCAGACCTTTCTCCTGCCCATTGTTTTATTTTACACATACATCCTAGTGTTTCTTCATCATTGCCAGAGCTCTTCTCCCTGCTAGGGAATATATAATGAAGCTACATTAATTTGTTTGTGGTAATTTGCATGTTACCTCTCAAGGGTAGACCTACTGTAACAATATTCTTAACCTAAAAGAGAGACTGTCATGGTAGAAATGTCAATCAACAAAGCATGCTCTGGGGAGATAGTTTGAGTTAGGATGGTCTTTCTAGGGTTTTCCAAATTATACCATGTATATGAGTACCTACTTGGCCTAATAAATGAGTTGTCCTTTGTTAAGATATATTAGTTTCTTCACTTTCAAGATATTAAAATGGCCTGCTACCAACTGTACTGGCAGTTATTTTATATTCAAGTTTACTGTGGTTTCATAATTAGGACCCGAGTCCTTAATAATAAATTCTTTCTTTAAAGGAAATTTTAGTGACTTACCAGTACATTGGATCTGGATAAGACATAAATCAGACCTATTATGAATTTCTGAAAAAAGAAAATCTTACTAAAAGAACACTTTACAGTTTTATTTCAGTTTTTATTTCTGCTTTGAATCATAAATTGGCCATGTTTCACTGGAGAGCAATTTAAATCACCCAAAAGATGTTTCTAGCCTTTATACAAAAAGGGCTGTCTTGAATACTTTTTCCTATTGTAAATATTCTTGAAAAACAAATTTCTTGGCTTACTTTGCAATAAGTGTCCTTGATCCATTAGATGAAGCTGTTCTTTATTTCTTCAAAACTAACCTATAAACATTTTGAAATACAGTAGTCTTATAATTCCCCCTAACATATTAGAAATGTTTAATTCTTGAAATTTTATTTTATTAGTTTCAAGTATACAGTACGTATAGAATTAATTTTTGAGCTGCCAAGTCAGCCTGACAAAAACTGTGACATGCACGTATGTATCTAAAAGTGACTGCTGTCTTTATTTCTTTACTTTTATAAAACTTGCAGTTGAGGAGATCTCCTACCCACCCCCAACTGAGAGCATATTCTGGTTAATGGTAAGATATTTTTAATGACTGTGTCCTAGAATGGGACTCTCTATTGTCAAACAGTGTATGTCAGACTTTTGAAAGATATTTTTCTTCATGGTATGTTGTATTTTGAGGAATGAAAGTCAATAAACCAAAGGCTCTGGTATGAAAAGAGATACCAAGGTCACAGTTACCTGAAAGAAACAACAAGATATAAAAGTCAAAAATGTAATCGAAATCACTGTGGATAGTTTTAGTGGGCTGAGTTCATTTAAAGTCAGAGCCAGAATATTCCAGAGGTATCACAAAAGCACATTTTCTCTCCACCTCAAACTTAAAGGAAAACAAGTGTCTTACATTTAAGTTTTATCAAACATAGTTCGCACAATGGTTTTTTACAATGTGAGAGTGAGGTTACAAGTTAAAATTAGCAAATAATTAGCTAGCAGGCTGAAGTCATTTGAATATGCAGAGTATTTTTTTTTATTGAGCTGTATTTGACATATAATTTTCAAGTTTCAGGTGTACAACATGATTCAGTATTTGTATACATTGCAAAATTACCACTACAATGAGTCTAGTTACCATTTATTATGGTACATAGTTACAATTTTTTTCTTTTTTCTTGTGATGAGGACCTTTACAATTTACTCTCAGCAATTTTTGAAATATGCAATGTAGTACCATTAACTATAGTCACTATGCTGTATGTTACATCCCCATGACTTTTTTGTTTTATAACTGAAAGTCTGTACCTTTTGACCCACTTCACCCATTTTACCAACCTCCCACCCACCTCCTCTCTGGTAGCCATGAGCTTGATTTTCTTATCTTGTTTTGTTTTTTAGATTATGCATTTAAGTGAGAGCATATGGTATTTATCTTTCTCTATTTGACTTATTTCACTTAGTATAATACCCTCAAGGTCCATTAATGTTGTTGCAAATGACAAGACTTAAATTTTTTATGGCTGAATAGTATTCCATGGTGTATTGTGGTATATTCCATGGTATATTATGTTTTGTATATTATATTGTTATATATAAATAATATAAAACATTA
>NW_006439187.1:488350-498272 GCF_000325575.1 Pteropus alecto
TGTGAATATAGTTTTATTTGGAAGAAATGTCTTTGTTCAATTAGGTCTTTAAGGGGCTTTTCAGCAAGAATCATTTAGCCCCCTGGGTAAGCAAAAGAAAATTTTTATTTTATACAAAACTAGATTATTTTGGCTTTGTTTAAACTTATAAAACTGCAAATATTACTACTTTCATACATACTTACAGTCATACTTTTACTCTTTTAATTACAGACTTAAAAATGCCCAGAAGACCAATAAACCATTTAATAATGAAGAAATAGAGTCAGGGGTATGAGATATTTTCACATACTGGACAAAGGCTGAACGAGTTACTTCTACTCTTTTCCTTAGTGAGGGGCAATTATTACTTATGCAAATATGTATGAATCTACCACAGCTTTGTGGGTAGAAATAAAAGTGTCTCTGGAAACCCTGGTGATGTGATCCAAAAGGCTGGAGGAGGGCTTTATGGGTTGTGAATTGATAGGCCTGAATCCTCTGCATTCTATGATGAACAAACACCCTCTGAACACTGCACTTTCCAACTGCTGTAAAATCAGAGACTGCAAATGGCAAACAGCTATCTGAACAAGGAGATGTGCTTCCAAATTGATAAGAGAAGCAGCTGCCCTCTAGAGGAGGACTGAAAATGATGTTAGCCAGGATTTCTGTTCACAGCAGGCTGTACTTTGGGACATTCAGAAAATCGATAACTTCCAAATGTTTTTTGTGTTCCCCACATTAAAGGGTCTTTGAACCAAACCTAGAGCTATACACGAAAGGACATTATTAAATACATATTTCCTCTCATTGTGCCTCAGCCCCCTCCTCCACACAAGCTGAATTGGCTAAGATTACCTTAAAAACAATGGGGAAACTGGAATAAAGATCACCACAGTAAAGTAACTCACGATAAAAAGCAGCAGTCATGTAAGTCTCATTAACACCACATTTGCTGGAAATTTGACAGCTATCCAACTAAAAGGGTTCAGAGATTTGGTCACAGGAGCAATAGTTACCTGAACTTCTTGTATGTGAAACACTGAGGAATGACCTCGTTGGATCAATCAAATTGTTATTTCTCATGACCTCCATTCCCTTCTTTCTTACTCAATTTCTTTGGCTAGCAATTACATCCTGTCTTTTCCTTTTCTTCTTATTCTGAACCCCATTTAATGACACTCTTGCAAAAATTTTCCATTCTTTGACTCTACCTTCCATCTCATAGCTTTCGCAATACTGCCCAGTCCTGGCTCAGTTCAGTGGTCAAATTTGCCTGTTCTCGTTTCCAGATTGCTGAAGACATATCTGGGGAAAATTGCACATCCATGCTCACTGGCTTCAATGCAAATATGTGCTTTCCAACTTTAGCTGGACCCTCGACTCTCATTCTTAATATTTTTCCTATCTGTATTTGGCTCCTTCTTCCATTTTCTACTGCAGCTGTTCCAAAACTTCATTTCTCTTCTCAAGCCCCTACTTCTGACCTCCTCACTTTGAGCAGATGCCTTACATATCTATTTCACGAAAAATGTGACCAGGTGAACAATTATCATCTTCCTCATCCAATATCCCTGCAATCATTCAACTTTTCCCTTTTCCTCTCCCGTAACACTGAACTTCATTTTAACTCTTATCTTTCTTCACAGCTTGAAAATGTGTTCCAGTCACAATTGTTTTACACAGACACTAAAACTTTTATTTCTCCTCTTTATTGCTCAAGCTACATCTGTCTCATTCCTTTTATAACCACACTTCTTGAAGGCATAGTTAATATGTGATGTCTCCAATTCTTCACCTTTGATTTACTCCTCAACCTACATGTATTCATTCAGATGTTGGCCACTAGAGTTCTACTAAGCTTGTCACCAGAGTTAACAAAAATTAGTAGTTCCCCTGCATCTTTCTCCTACATTTCCCATTTTCCAGAGGCAATTATTTGGATTTCGCAATGGCTAAAGATCTTCCTTACACTTTCATAATGGTATGAGGAGAATATATGCTTATGAATCTTTTTCTTACAGGTCAATCCTTCCAGATCAGCCTATTAATTTTATTCATGTACAATCATTTTTTAAAATTGTGGTAAGAACACTTTAGATGAGAGCTACCCTCTTAACACAGTTTTAAGTGTATAACACAATATCGTTAAGTATAAGCACAGTGTTGTACAGATTTCTAGAACTTTTTTATCTTCCATAACTGAAACTTTATATCTATTGAAAGGCAACCCCTCATTCTTTCCAACCCCAGCCTTTGGCAACCACCATTCTACTCTTTGGTTCTATAAGTTTGAATATTTTAGATACGTCATATAAGTGGAATCGTAAATTGTGAAAATAACTTAATTTCCATGAGCAAATGAATGGATAAAGAAAATGTGGTGTGTATGTATATATATCTATCTATATCTATATCTATATCTATCTATATATATATAGATATAGATATAGATATATATACACACACACACAATGAAGTATTATTCAGCCTTAGAAAGGAAGGAAATCCTGCCATATAAGACAACATGGATGAACCTTGAGGACATTATACACATATAATTTGCATCAAAATTTTTCTCAGGTGAGAACTTGAGCAACTCCTATTTCCAATTCAGATTCCAATGATGTAAATGAAGTTTCTGACATTTTACAGACTCTGTGCTAGATACTTCACATACATTTTCTCATTTAACCCTTGCAGCAGCCCCTGGACATGAAAACTAGGAATATGTAGGCTGTCTTTTAGGAAACAAGACAATGAACATTTAAGAAATTAACAGACTTGCCTAGAGCTAATCACAGAGCTAATAAGCAGTAGACCTAGGATTTGAACCCAAGTTACTTGACTCTAAAATCAATATTTTTTCCATTATACATCAGAGACATCTTATTGAACATGTACCTTTTCAAGGTATATCTTTCTATTGTACAGGTGTACCACTTTAGCCAATATCTTTTACTTAGTGTCTGTTATAGTGGAATTAGTTCTATAGAGTTGAATACAAATATGTTTGGTAGCAGTGGCATGGAACATGAAAAATACAGGATGTTTCTTTATCAGTGTGATTCATAACAACTAGGGCCAAACTTATGCAGAGGCAAAATAAATAGAGTAGTAAATGCTGAGATTTACTGAGTACAAATTGTTAGAACTGGAAAGAATCTAGATAACCCATTCGATTTTTCAGAAGGGAAAAATCTATGCTCTTGGAAACCAAGTGACTTGTACAAAGCCACAGTCAACTAGCTGTTATCCTGCTTTAAGAAGAAAAATTACTCTCCTAGCTTGCTGATGTGTCTGAAAAATCCATCATTATTAGAGTTTCCAACTTTTGGATTTAGTTGTTTTGTGCTAACATACTGATCTTAAAGAGATAACTAACTCAAGCTGTTGTAGGTTCTCAGCCTCTCCTTATGTACTTTCAGATCCATGGAGCCATTTGAGGGCTGAGTATTGTGGTGAGCAGGAAACAGGAAAGAGCAATTTTTAGTTCACAGGGAGAAAAGGTAAGTCCAATGCCTTCACTATTGGGGGATAGAGTCACAGTAGGGGATCTTGGATCACTGTGGAGCAGTGTGAAGACATAGAGTACTTGGGAAGGTGCAAAGAAGGAGCAGATGTTATAAAAAGAGAGACATAAAAAACAGTATTGCATGGTCAATGAATACAAATTAATCCAACCTCACAATTTTGACTCCAGTCAGCAGTGGTCTTTTAATGGCTTTATTTGCTATTACTTTCTACTAATATGGTAAAATTGAGATTTAGAAAATTCTTTGGTGCACCTAAGGGTTTATGTTTTTCTTTATAAATGGACCATGATCCCTGTTCACTATTTGACCCTATGATGGCTAAAACCATTATCAGATCATTACTTCTTCACATTCCTCTATACATGCATATAGATGGCCCTCAGAGCCAATCAGCCCTGAGGCCAATTGTGTTCCCACCAACAACCAAGAAGATACCTGTTGACTGATTTAATTAAATTTATGGGTGCCTGAGGCTGGCTTTCATTTGATAATAATTCTAATTTGTTCCAATAGAAAGCGATTAAGTTGGTTTGGTATAATGTATCTTTAATTAGTATCTGTGTTTCTGATTGCTTATGGTCCAATTTTAATTCAGGCTTGACAGATTGCCTGTCATGATTTCTAGACTTTATCAATCAGAAGGTAACTTTCAGGAGTCATTTTGCTTTACTTTGATGGGGATGATACCTTCCACTTTCATTATTCAATATTTGGGTGTCTTGCAAATTTGTAAACTTCCTTGTCTATGAGTTCTCAGTAATTAACTCTTTATGACCCCCACAATACAGGCCATTGGCTTTTTTATAGACTTGGCATGTCTGATTTTTTTCTCTCCTCTGAGTGCTGGGAGAAAGAATTCATCCACTCTATGAAAGCTTTGGTAGGCAGGCTTGCACTCAAACTGTCTCTGTTCTTTATTTAGAGTCAGCTCCATGGTTTTTAAATTTCTTTGTGTGCTTATTATGTGCAGAGCAGCAGGACCCTGCATAAGGCTAATCTGAATGTAAGAGTAGTAATAGGAGTAAGTAAAATATGGAGCCTGCTCTCAATAAAATTAAAGCCCAGTGAGGGAAAACGTCATGTACATGGATAAGTTGATATATAGCAGAATGTAATGAGTACCATTAGAGGAATTCAGAAACAGTGCTGTGGGACTAGAGCATAGCGAGAAATTTTATCTATTTAGGAAATCAGAGAAATTTTTATGGTGGCAATAAGAATGAAAGCTGAACCTTAAAGGATGTATGGAATCCAACAAGTAAAAAGGGTTTCTATAAGGAAGCTGTTGTTTGGCAGAGGGAGGATTATTGAGTATAAGTATGAAAGTGAGAAAGTGCAAGACATTGTCTGGAAATAGTGAATACGTAAGTGGGATGTTAGCACAGAAGACTTTAAGTGACAAAATAGAAAAGTTTGAACATTTTATTGAAGGCAATAGGGAGCCACTAAAGAATTTTGAGCACTAGAATGACATGTCCTAAATGTTCTTCAGAAAGATCACTCTGGCAACAGTGCAAGGGGTGAACTCGAGTAAGATAGTAAATGTGAGGATGGAGAGAAGTAGATGTTTGCAAAAGATATTTGGGAAAACTTATTGATTGGACATAGGGAATTGAAGAGAGCCTGGGTAACCAAGAAAGTAATTCTGCCAATAATCAAGCTAAGAAATTCAGAAGGATGCCTGTGAAGTAATTCACTTTTGAGACACAGGGTCCTCAGATGTAGATGGAAAATACCTTTAAAAATCTACTTAGTTGAAATCTCTCCTTCCCTCCATTCTACATATTGGAAAATTAAGTACAGACATATGATAGATGCCATCTTCCCAAGGTTATTAAATGGTAGAGTGAGGACAGAAAGTGAACTATTCTGAGGACAAATCCAGTGTTCTTTCCTTGCTAGCATATTGTGTCAGTATTTACATAACAATGGGGTTGGGACATGTGTGTGTGTGTATTTTAATGACCTCCCCAACAATGTGTTAGTTAAGTTGATTGTGGTAATCATTTCACAATGTATATGTATATTAACTCATCACATTGTACACCTTAAAAAAAGGTTTACATTGTACAACTTAAATATATGCGATTTTTACTTATCAATCATTCCTCAATAAGCTGGAAAAAATTACAGGAGAAATAGGTTGATTGTTTTTGAAGACAAGAGACTCCACATTTTACAAAAAAAAAAAAAGCTATATTAGAAAGCTTCTAGATTTCCAGCCAAGATAGCATAGAAGGTAAACACTGTCCTTGTCTCATCTCACAACCACATCAAAATTACAAGTAAACTACAGAACAACCATCATTGGGAGTTACTTTAAGTCTAGTTGAACATAAGTCCTACAACTGGGACATACAGAAGAGGCCACCTCAAGACTGATAAAGTATTACGTATGTACGTACGTACGTACATACATACATACATACATACATACATACATACATAAAAGTTCAAGCAGACTAAAACATTTATGGTTGTCTTTGAGCTAAATATACAACCACAAAAATTTTTAGTGATCGATAAGATCATTTAGTTTTGCCTCTACAAAGCTGTATTGTCTTTTTAGCTAAAAGAAAAAAATCTGTATCTGATTAAAAGATTCTGATTATTAACACTGAAAAGAGGAGGCAAAAAAAAAATAAAACAGGATGAGAAGAATGAATGCCACAGCTGAGTAACTTCAGATATAAAAAGTCCCTTCATTAAATCAGTTGTTTTTAAATTCATAATTGAATTTAAATAAGGAGTGACCTACAGGCAGCTGTTTCTAATATTGAGACCCTATCACACGTGAAGGATACATTTATTCCTGCGGCCACCTCCCTACCCTTGGATGTTATCAGCTGAACATGTTTTGAATCTACCTAATGCATTTGAGGTAGCTTGAGTTTATTTTTCTTTCAATAAAATAAATGGTTTTGTAATTAAAAAAAGGATTCTGATTATTGATAGAGACCTGGACTCTTAAGAGAGAAAAAGGAACCCTCATACACTGCTGGTGGGACTGCAAATTGGTACAGCCACTATGGAAAACAGTATGGAGGTTCTTCAAAAACTTAGAATTGATCTACCATATGATCTAGCAATCTCTCTACTGGGTTTTTACCCCAAAGACTTGAAAACCCATATCCAAAAAGACATTTGCACACCAATGTTCATAGCAGCATTATTCACAGTAGCCAGGACATGGAAGCAACCGAAGAGTTCTAAGATAGATGATTGGCTAAAGAAGCTGTGATACATATATACAATGGAATATTACTCAGACATAAGAAAAGACAAAATACTGCCATTTGCAACAATGTGGATGGATCTCGAGATAATCATGCCAAGTCAAATAAGCCAGACAGAAAAAGTCTAAGATCCCATGATATCACTTATGTCTGGGCTATAAACCTAAAAGTAACAAATGAACAAGACAAAGAAACAGAGACTCATGGACATAGACAATAGACTAGTGGTTACCAGAGGGTAGGAGGTGGAGGAGGAGGGGTGAGGTAGACAAGGTAAAGGGAGTCAAATATAGGGAGAAAAGGGGAGGGTGAAGTGGGTAAAGGGGATCAAATATATGGTAGCTGAAGGAAACTGGGCTTTTGCTGGTAAACACAATAGAATATACAGATGTAAATTATAATGTATACCTGAAAATTATAAAACTGTGTTAACCAATGTTACTTCAATACAATAAACTTAATTAAAAAAAGAGTGAGCCTACTGTGGGGGTCCCCTTGATATTTGTCTTCACTCAGTGCATTTTTGACAAACATAAGGAATTGAGTGAAACATCTTTAGGGTATCGAGGTTTAATTGTGCTTTTTGAAATGACACATTTCCTACAACTTTAAACATCTATGCATTTATATTTGTGTTGGTCATATTTATGAAATAGATGATAAGCACTTAAGGAGATTAAAAAAACATTTAATATTTGTTTGTGAAGATAGAGGAATAATTTTTAAATGCAGCATAAATAAATACTAATTAATACTACATTAGTTGCATTAAGTGGTTAAATATTGAATTTATGCATGTTAAGATAAATATCTAGGATGATTCAGGCACAGAAGAAGTAGCAAAGTTATGTACTTATCTCTCATTGTTTATAATATGCATCCCGCAAAGTCAAGCAATAGTTTTTAATGAAATAAATTATTACGATCAAATGTCATTGTTGTGATTCTAGTGGCCCCATCATAATACATGTTAAAGTAGCAAAAAATTTATATTTTTGAAGCTACCTGCAAAGTTATATTACATAGCTAATAGAGAATAAAATAATATCTATTTAGAAAAAAAGAAAAAAGTAAAAGAAAACTCCTGGTCCTTGGGTAAAGGGAAGAATAAAGTTTTCTCCCATTTGATTACTTTCCTAAAAATGGGAACATCATATGAAGATGGAACAAATGCCTGCGAAGTATTTTACACAAAAAAGAAATTTTTTTCTTTTCTTCCTTTATAATCTTGCATTTTATATTGCTACCCAAATTCTGCTTTACTTGTTAACTTCCTTGCTTGTCTTTTACCTCCTTCCTCCATCAACCTTTAAGAAATCTTCACTAAGTCCTTGTAGTTGAGCTACAACTACAACTATGCTTTAAGTAAACACAGGCAGGGGAAAAAAAAGCACAAAGTAGGCATTCGGATTTGTAGCTGTTTTTCCAAGTGCAAACTCCCCTGGTTTGTGTATTCTACACATCAGGCACTCTGTTTGGTTTACATTTCTTTCTAACTAAATGGGGAAAATGACTCATATGTGAATGAAACAGATAGAAAATGATTTAGTACCCAGTGGAGAAGAACTAAAGATGT
Organism: Pteropus alecto; assembly: GCF_000325575.1. Lineage (NCBI taxonomy): Eukaryota > Metazoa > Chordata > Mammalia > Chiroptera > Pteropodidae > Pteropus > Pteropus alecto. The sequence goes on from NW_006439187.1 coordinate 496,681, forward strand.
TAATGAATCAATAATGCAAATGTAGAAGTTGAGAGTGAAATCTCTGCAACAGATGAAGGTAAAAAAAAATGGCAAAAAGCACAAAGTGGAGGCTGTCCAAAAGATCAATAATGATACAACACTCTCAAAGTCTACTATCCTTCAAATATACAGAGAGTTAGAATTTGAAATTAAGTTAAAATTTAATAGAACATGAAGGCTACAAGTGATTTCTGTTTGCTATTAGTTTACTCTTTAAAATGATTGAATTGCATGGGCCAATAATATGAAAATACATAGAACTTATGTGCAAATTATCAGGATATTTTAAAAAATCAAATAAATAAAATATTATTGATTCTACCATGTGTAAGACTTAAGCTAAATGTTTGAATGATACAAATGTAATTAATGAAATAGGAGCTCCTGTCTCAGAACCTTACAAATTAATAGAAGGGAGATATAGAAAGGACCAATGAATGAAATCTCAATGGTAACATTTTAAAGGTCTCTTTGAGAAAACACCAGAAAATATGGCAAGTCGGTGAATGTAAAATACAATTAAAAAGGAGAGATGTCAGTTTAGCAGTTTCATGAATGCATACTAGGATGATCAGCAAAGTTTTTGTGGAAGAGACAAAATTAGAATTGGGTATTTAAAAAGCAACTTAGGACATGTGGGAAATATGGTGGAGTGGGAGACGTCTGTAGATCTCTCCCCTTGAAACAGCAATAAGCTTAACATCTAAAACTAAAAAAGAAAACCACCCAAACTGCACACCAGCATGTCTGAGCGTGGGATCTGCGCATAAGAGCTACCACAGGTCAGAACCCCAGGTGTTGGGTGGCGGACTGGGAGAAATAAAGAAGCTGCTTTTCGCAGCTGCCGGAGCTCCATGTAGGAGGAGGGGGAGGGGAGAAGGAGCAGCAAGTTCCCTGAAAAGCCCCACCTGGGAAATCTGTGAGTTCTCCGCGGCCAGCGGCAGGGCCCAGTCATCAGGGCAGAAGGCAGAGAAGTGGGACGGGACAGCAGAGAAAGAACAGTTGATTTTTACTGGCTGCGGTTGCAAAACTGAGGCTGAGCCATAGCCCCCAACACCCAACTCAGAGATCCTCGCCCCTCATACCCTCTGAGACTGATCACCACAGAGCCCTAGGGGAATCTGAGCAAATGCTACTGAAACTGTTGCTAATACTGACAGGGACTGAAACTGAGGAGAGCAAGCATGATTAAATATATATAAAAAAAATAAAAAGGCATTTTTAAGGTTTTATATAAAGCAGGGATCCACGAGGGTTAGATGCCATCTACTGGAAACCAAACGAAAGGCACCTTCTTTGCAGCAGGCTAAAGACAGATCTTTACATAATAAATCTTTCTGGAAAAAAAAGCAGAATACATTTCCATTAATGCCCAGGAAGAGAAATAGTTCATTAAACATCATGAACAACCAAGGTGACAAGGCATCTCAGAAAGAAAGAGAAAAATCTCCAGAAAATAAGCTTACAGACATAGAACTATGCAACTTAAATGACAGAGAATTCAGGATGATACTTCTGAAAAACTCAGTGAATTCCAAAACAAGTCATATCAACAATTTCAGGAATTGAAA
>NW_006439187.1:498400-521567 GCF_000325575.1 Pteropus alecto
ACAATTAGCGGGGAAACATAAGAATAATGGGCATTATCGAAGGTGAAGAAAAGGAGCACGGACTAGAAAGCATTTTCAGAGAAATAGTGGATGAGAATTTCCCAAATCTAAGGAATGAGCTGCAGCTTGGAATTCAAGAAATCAACAGAACACCCAATTATCTAACCCAAAAAGGTTTTCACCGAGACACATTGTATTAAAATTATCAAAAATCAATGACAATGACAGAATTCTCAGGGCAACCAGGGAGTAGAAGACGTAACTTATAAAGGAAAATCCATTAGATTATCCTCAGGCTTCTCAGCACATACCTTACAAGCCAGAAAGGAGTGGAATGAAATATTCAAAATATTAAGTTAAAGGAACTACCCATCTAGAATAATGTATCCAGCTCAGCTCTCCTTTAGATATGAAGGAGAAATAAAGAGCTTTCCAGACATACAAAAATTGAGGGAATTCTCCACTATGAGGCCTGAACTACAGGAAGTACTGAAAGGGGTCAGCTCACCTAAAACAAAATGACAAAAAAAAAAAATACATAATTAGGATTAAAGTGACTATCAGGCAAATAGCAGAGGTGTGCAATACTTATAAGATATTTAGCATAATTCCTAAGATCCCTAGGATTTTCCAAATGGTAAATAAGCACTTGCTTCAACTAAAAGTCACCAGCTGCATTAGCCCCTAACAAGAGGGTCAGCCTGTCCTTTGAAACTTTGAAGCTAGGCATTGACTTTTCCTCTTTAGCTATGATGGTCCTAGATGGCATCTTCTTCCAATATAAGGTTGTTTCATCTACATTGAAAATATGCTGTGTACCGTAGCCACCTTCATTTATTTTCTTAGTGGATCTTCTGGTTGACTTGCTATAGCTTCTACATCAGCATTTGCTGCTTTACCTTATGTTATGAAGACAGCTTCTTTCCCCAAACCTCATGACTCAGCCTCTGCTAGCTTCACACATTTGTTCTGCAGCTTTCTCAGCAACCTCAGCCTTCACAAAATTGAAGAAAATTAGGGTCTTGCCCTGGGTTAGGTTTTGACTTAAGGGAATGTTATGGCTGGTTTGATCATCTACCTATCCAAATTACTACAACTTTCTCTGTATCAGTACTAAGGCTGTTTTGCTTTCTTATCATTTATGCATTCACCGTAGTAGCATTTTTAATTTCCTTTAAAAACTTTTTCTTTGCATTCACAACTTGGTTAACTGTTTGGCACAAGAGGCCTAACTTTTGGACTACCTCAGCTTTCAATAGTCCTTTCTTGCTAAGCTTAATCATTTCTAGTTTTCGATTTAAAGTGAGAGACAGGGGACTATTCCTTTTACTTGAATAGTTAGAGGCTATTGAGGGTTATTAATTGGCCTAATTTAAATATTTTTGTGTCTCAGGGAATAAGGAAGTCTGAGAAGATGGAGAGAAATGGGGGATCGTCGGTTGGTGAAGCCATCAGAACACATAATATTTATGGGTTTGCTGTCTTATATTGGCATGTTTATGGTGCCCCCCACAAAATCAATAGTAACATCAAAGATCACTGATCATAGATCACCATAATAAATATAATAATATTGAGAAGGATTAAAATATTGTGAGAATTACCAAAATATGACACAGAGACACAAAGTGTGCAAATACTGTTGGAAAAATGACTCCCATAGACTTGCTCAGGGCAGGATTGCTACAAATATTTATTTAAAAAAACCCAACACATTATCTGTAAAGCATGATCAAGTGAAGTGCAATAAGACATAGTATGCCTGTAACGTCCTAAGTGATTTCCTTGCTTCTCACCATTGGATTCTTTATACCACTGCTGGGAAAATCTTTCTAATAAAAAAATATGACCATAGCATACTTCTGTGATTAAAACTCTTGAAGAATAAATTGTGTTGATTTTTCCTCCAAATATTGTTCAGAATCGTAATCTTCAATACCAATGCTCTACATCGGCCTTGCTTCAGACATCTTGTGGAAAAAGCTTCTGCACAGTGAAAGAAACTATCAACAAAACAAAAGGCAACCTACTTAATGGGAGAATATATATGCAAATGATATATCTGATAAAGGATTGATATCTAAAATATATAAGAAATTCATACAACTCAAAAACAAAGAAAATTAAACAATCTAATAAAATAATAGACAGAGGACATGAAGAGACATTTCTCTAAAGAAGACGCACAGATGGTCAACATTTGAAAAGATGGTTAGCATTAATAATCATCAAGGAGATGCAAATCAAAACTACAATGAGATACCAACTCATACCAGTCAGAAAGGCTATTATGAAAAAGTTAACATATAACAAGTGTTGGCAAAGATATGGAGAAAAAGGAAACCTTGCCCTCTGTTGTTGGAACTACAGATTGGTGCAGCCACTATGGAAAACAGTATGGGGATTCCTCAAAAAAACTAAAAATAGCACTACCATATGAACCCACAATCCCACTTCTGGGTATTTATCCAAAGAAAACAAAAATATCAATTGTAAAAGTTATATGGACCCCTTGTTTGTTGCAACATTACTTACAATAGTCAATATATGAAAACAACCTAGTCGTTCAATGGATAAAGAAGATATGATTCTTATATATAGAATGAAATATTACTCAGCAATAAAAAAGAAAAAAAATCCTGCCATTTGCAACAATATGGATTGGTCTAGAGGGTATTATGCTAAGTGAAGTAAGTGAGTCATAGGAAGACAAATACTGTATAATTTCAATTACATATGAAATTAAAAAACCCAACACTGATGAACAAATAAAACAAAACAAAATCATACTCATAGAAACAAAGAACAAACTGATAGTTACCAGAGGGGAGAGGAGTGAAAGTTTGGGTTAAAAAAGATAAAGAGGAATATTTTCAATAATGGTGTGATAACTTTGCATGGTGACAGATGTTTACTAGAAGAGTTAATGTGGTGAGCACATCATAAGGCATATAAATGTCGAATCACTATGTTGTACACCTAAAACTGATATAATATTGTATACCAACTATACTTTAATGAAAAGAAATAAAATTCCATTATATTTACTGTTTAAAAAAATGAGGTTTAAATAATTAATACATTATATAATTTAGATCTCATTTTTTCACCAGCAAAATTAGTTTACTCATCCTTCAAACATCCTTGTACATTTCTACTTCTACAACTTTACCTATTCTAATATTCAAGCCAGATACTTTTTTCTTTTATTTTTAACTTCTTCATTACTTTCGTTGTTTTCAAGTCTCATTTTATATCCCTTCTCCTATTCAATGAAGCTTTTCTTTGTGATAGCCAATGCATGTGATTTTTTTCCTTTGTCAAACTGCAATAAGATATTGATAGGTAAGATCTGTGGTGAGGGACAGAGAGGTCATTGTTAATAAGGCATCATTAGGGAGGCTAGAATGTGAGAGATATTTTAAAAGAAAAACAAGCATTTCTGACTTGAGTGATAGATTCATGGGAGGCAGTGCTTGATAATAAATTTAGAATGATGAGTTGGAGCCACTTTGTGGAAGCCTTTAACGTCAAGCCAAGGAGTCTCTTGTTTCTGTGAATTCATCAGAAACACGTTTACACTTAGTATTATGTAATGTCATGTGTATTTTATTAAAGACAATTATTTGAGAATTATTCATCAATAGATGCTATAGCTTCTCCTTTTCAGATAATGAGAAGATAAATTAATCCAGACTTGAAGAATACAGAGTAGCAAAAAAGCATCTGGTTTATGTATCAGGATGGGTAAAAGTATGAAGGCTAAAATATGTAAGGATGTTTAAGGCATTAGGATGTGTGATAGAAGGAAAATTTATCACATTTTTTTAGCCCTATTCATTATCATAGTTTTACTTTCTTATATGAATCATTTTGGACTATCTTTAGCATCACAAGTTTATAGATGTCAATAAATGGAAAATGGTATAAGATTAAGTACTATAGTATACATGATGAGGTAATGTCTAAAATAACAAGATCCCAAAGCTGGGATCTTTTGTTGAAATATAGTCATTTTTATTAAATAAATCTTTTATTTTTTTCTTTAACGTTTCAATCATTGTGGTGGATATAAAAATATATTTTACATGGGTGCCTTATTCAGTAAAACCAGATTATGAATGAGACTATGCTCTAAGTTGGTTCTTTCAATAATTCTAACTGTAGTTCCTTGATGTGGCATTGGGTCAGGTGGGAAAGGGTCACTCAAAAGCATTATATTGTGAGGTACCATTTCTAGGTAGAAATCAGTGAGGAATATGGAAACCTAAATAAAAGTAGTTATTGGTTAAGGCTTGGCCATATGACTGACAAAAGTAGATGGGATGTATTCTGGGAGATCTGGAGAAGATAGTTTTATGAAAGTATTTGGATTAAATGGTGAATTAAATGGTGCATCAGCAATTTTAGCATAACTGAGATTTCTTGTTAATTCACTGTATGATTTAGGCTGTTTTATTCAGTTTCTGGGCTTTAGTTTTCCAAGACGAAGCATGGTGCAGATGGTAGGGAAGATAAGAGGTTGTACACAGAAGATCTTTTTAAGGCCCAAGTTAGCTCTGATATTCTGTGGTTCTAGGATTTAGTTTCAAACCTATTTCTAGGAAGAGCACTGGGCCCCATACACAGGCCAATCTATATCTATAACTGCATTAGTCATCCAGCTCACTCAACATTATCAACATAAATTGAATTAGCAACATAAATTAGCAACATGAATTCTATGTAAGTGCCTATGTATATTTACACCACTTGCCTGCTCATACTCGAAAGGAAATATAAACTTACTCTTGCAGTCCCTTCAATGGTAGTAACCATGTTTAGTATTCTTTAGACTCCATTACCTTGGCTATGACTGACTGGACCATAAATGGGTACCTAAACAAGGGACATCTATTCCTAGGCTTGGGACCAATTTATAATCTATGAATCTCAGCCTACCAAAGATGATCTAAGCCAAATAGACTCTACTCTAAAGCGGTTAGCAGTTAGCAGCAGAAACAAAAGCCAAAAGGATGCTCTGTGAATTGTCATAATAATGATAGCAAATGGTCTTATAGCACTTGCTGTATATACCAGGCAAAATCTTAGCTCATTCAATCCTCACAACATACTATGGGGTAGATTCTCTTATTATTATCAGTCTTTAACAGATGAAGATATCAAATCACAGAGAGGCTAAGTAACTTGCTCAGGGGAACATAGGAAGTAAGTGGTTGAATTAAGATTGAAATTCAAGCAGTCTGGATTCAGAATCTGTGCTCCTAACCACTATACTAGATGGCCAAAGGTTTGCAATATAGGAAGCCAAAGGACAAACCTTTATAGCTAGACTGATCAAGAAAACATGTTATAAGACAATATCCAAACTGAAATTTTGAGAGAGCAGAAATAATATAGACAGAGAAAATTGGTTTGCAGAAAAAGAAAAACAGGGAAGACTGATAGAAAGAGAGATATAAGGAAAAAGACTGGAGCAGAGTGCAAGAGCAGGAGTGAGAGCGAGACCGAGAATGAGAGAAAGAGAGCTGCTTTGGCACCTGATACTGATAATAGTATTTAATATTTATAAACCACTTATTATGCACCAGCCATTCTTCTTACGTGTTAACCTATACTAATTTATTGAATCTTTACATACTTACCATGAAGTAAGTATGATTATTATCTTTATTTTACAAATGTAGAACTTGAAGCACAGATTGGTTAGTGACTTGCATAGTCACACAGCAAGTAAGAATTTGAACCTAGGCAGTCTGGCTTCAGGCTTTAGAGTTAGCATTCATAATTACTCCACTCTTTTCCTAGTCCCAGTTTCTGTGAGCCCTGGTTATATGTCAGTTCCTGTCCTTCCCTTTCTTTGAGACTCCTGTATATCTTTAACCCATCCTAACCCTTTTCTTGAGCTGGATTTATTGGGTCTCTCTCCTTGAGAGCTAACTGAAACTGAAAGATACCATACCAGTTATTGCAGAACAGGGATCCACAACCCCTAGACTGTGGACAGGTATCATCCGTGGCCCGCTAGGAACCAGGCTGCACGGTAGGAGTTGAGCGACGGGCAAGAGAGCCAAGCTTCATCTGCATTTGCAGCCACTCCCCAGGGACACCTCAGCTTCACCTCAAATCATCAGGCATTAGAGTCTCATAAGAGCACTGGTCCCTAGTGCCCAAAAGGTTGCAGACCGCTGTGTAGAGGAAGATATAAAGGTGATTAATAGGATCCTTAACTCAAGAGTTGGCAATCTAATTGGAAGGATTAGCCATCCAGATAGAAAATCACTAATAATAACAGACAGTATCTACCCATTGCTTGTTGAAACAAAATGAGGGCAACCTCAATGAAGAGTAAAGATTGATTTGGGAATGATAGCCTCTGAAGCTTGGCAAATAAATTATAGAAGGTCATGTATGGTTTCTATACCAATGACTATTTGAAGTTTTTCAGATACCACTAAAAAGGTATCAACAGAATTGGAAAACAAATTTTCAAGTACACTCTCATTACATAAAATTCCAGTCTTGTAGAAATACTCCTTTTCTATTTTGGTGAGCTTGGGTAGGATATACACTGTAATGCTCAATATTTTTTTAACTGTATTTAAATTTTTTTTTTGATTAAAGTTGGCATTCAAAATTATTTTATATAAGCTTCAGGTGTACAGCATAATGGTTAGACATTTATATAATGTACAAACTGATCCCCATGGTTAGACTAGTATCCATTTGGCTCTATACATGGTTATTACAATATTATTGACAATATCCCCTATGCTGTATTTCACATCCCCATGATTATTTTGTAACTCCCAAATTGTACTCCTTAATCCCTTCAACTTTTTCACCTAGCCCCCCAACTCCCTTCTTATCTGACAATCACCAGTTTGTTCTCTGTATCTATGAGTCTGTTTTCATTTTTTTAAATTTTACATTTATTTTATTCTTTAGATTCCATACATAAGTGGAATCACGTTTTATTTGTCTTTCTCTGACTTATTTAACTTAGCATACACGTCGTTGCAAATGGTAAGAATTTTTTAGCTGAGTAGTGTTCCACTGTATATATGTAACACAACTTCTTTATCCAATTATCTGTTGATGGGTACTTAGGTTGCTTCCATATCTTCTTGGCTATTGTAAATGGTGCTGCAGTGACATAGTGGTGTGTATACTTTTTCAAATTATTTTTTTGTTTTCTTTGGATAAATACTCAGAAGTTCAATTGCTGAGTTATAAGTTATAAAGTTCAATTGCTGAGTTGTAAGTTATAAGGTAGTTCTATTTTTAATTATTTGAGAAACCCGCAACTGTTGTCCATAGTAGCTGCACCAATTTGCAATCCCACAAATAGCACACGAGGATTCTCTTTTCTCTACATCCTCGCCTACACTTTAAAAAAAAATTATTGATGATAACCATTCCGAGAGATGTGAGGTGATATCTCATTGTGGTTTTTTAATTAAAATTATTGGGGTGACATTGGTTGATAAAATTGTATGTTTTAAATGTACAATTTAATAATAAGTCATATGTATATTGCATTGTGTGTTCACCACTTAAAGTTAAATTTCCTGCTGTCACCATATATTTGACCCCCTTTACTCCTAACTACTCCCGCTTCCCATTGGTAACCAATAATCTACTATACGTGTCCATGATCCTCTGTTTGTCATGTCTGTTTTTTGCTTTCAGTTTTATATCCCACATATAAATAAAATCATACGGTTCTTATTGTGTTTTTAATTTTCATTTCTCTGATCATTAGTGACATTGGGCATCTTTTCAAATGTCTATTGGCCATCTTATGTCTTCTTTGGAGAAATACTTATTCAGGTTCTCTGCCCATTTTTGTTTTAGTTGAATTGTTTGTTTTTTTGGTGTTGAGTTGTATGAGTTCTTTATAAATTTTGGATATTAATTCCACATCAGATGCATCATAAGAAAATATCTTCTCTCATTCAGTAGGTTGTCTTTTTGTTTTGTTGGTGATTTCCTTTGCTGTGCAAAACCTTTTTAGTTTGTCATAGTCCCATTTGTTTATCTTTTCTTTTGTTTCCTTTGCGTGAGAAGATACATACAAAAAATATTACTACGAGCAATGTCAGAGAGTTTACTCTCTGTTTTCTTCTAGGAGTTTTACGGTTTCAGGTCTTACATTTAAATCTTTAATCTATTTTGAATTTCTTCTTGTATATGATATAAGAAGGTGGTCTAGTTTCATGTTTTTGCATGCGTCTGTCCAGTTTTCCCAACACCATTTACTGAAGAGATTGTTTTTATCCCATTGTATATTCTTTCCTCCTTTGTCATAGATTAAATGACCATATAGATGTGGGTTTATTTCTAGGGTATCTATTCTGTTCCATTGATGTGTCTGATTTTATGCCAGTATCATGTTATTTTGATTACTATAGCCTTGTAATATAATTTTATATCAGGTGGTGTGATATTTCTAACTTTGTTCTCAAGATTGCCATGGCTATTTGGGGTCTTATATTTTTCCATAAAATTTTTTGATTATTTTTTCTAGTTCTGTGTAAAATGTCATTAATATTTTGATAGGAATTGTATTGAATCTATAGATAGCTCTGAGTACTATGGACATTTGAATGATATTTGTTCTTTCTATCCATGAACACAATAAATGCTTCCATTTATTTATATCTTCAGTTTCTTCCATCAGTGACTTATGATTTTCCCAGTACAGGTCTTTTACCTCCTTGGTTAAATTTATTCCTAGGTATTTTGTTGTGTTTGAAGCAGTTGTAAGTGGGATTGTTTGCTTAATTTCTCTTTCTGATAGTTCATAATCAGTGTATAAGAATACAATGGATTTCTTAATATTAATTTTGCATCCTGCTACTTTACCGAATTCCTTTACCAGTTCAAACAGGTTTTTTTTTTTTTTTTGGTGGAATATTGATTCCCTATTTATAGTATTATGTCGTCTGCAAATAATGACAGTTTAAGTTCTTCCTTTCCAAACTGGATGCCTTTTATTTCTTTTACTTTTCTGTTGGCTGTGGCTAGAATTTCCATCACTATGTTGGAAAAAGTGCTGAAAGTGGACATTCTTATCTCTTTCCTGATATTAAGGGAAATACTTTTAGCTCTTCCACTTTGAGTATGACGTTAGCTGTGTGTTTGTCATATAATGCCTTTATTATGATGAGGTATCATAAATTGATGCTGGATTTTGTCAAATTCTCTTTTTGCATCTATTGATATGGTCATATAATTTTTATCTTTCAACTTGTTAATATGGTTATCACATTAATTGATTTGTGGATATTGTACCAACCTTGCATCCCAGGAATACATTCCACTTGATCATGATATAGGATCTTTTTAATATATTGCTGAATTTGTTTTGCTAATATTTTGTGAAGGATTTTTACATTTATGTTCATCAGGGGTATCGGTCTGTAATTTTATTTTTTTCATACTGTTTTTGTCTGATTTAGGAATCAGTGTAATTGTGGCCCCATAAAATGTGCTTGGGGAACTCTGTCCTCTTGACTTTTAAAAAATATTTTGAGAAGAGTAAGTGTTAATTTTTCTTTGTACTTTTGGTAAAATTCACCTGTGAAGCCATCTGATCCAGGGCTTTTATTTTTGATATAGATTTGATTTTGTCAGTAGTAATAGGTCATTTCAGATTTTCTCTTTTTGACTCAGTTTTAGGAAGTTGTATGATTTTAAAATTTATCCATTTCTTCCAGATTCTCCAATTTGTTGACATATAATTGCTCATACTATTTTCTTATAATCTTTTTTATTTCTCTGGAGTCAGTGGTCAGTTTTTTCCTTTCATTTTTAATTTTATTTATTTGGGTCTCTTTTTTCTTTTCTTCTTGATGAGTCTGTTCAAAGACTAAGCTTTTTGTTTCATTGATATTTTTTACAAATAGTAGACTCTATTTCATTTATTTCTGCTCTGATCTTTATTATCTCCTTCCTTTTATCCCCTTGGCTTTCTTTGCTATTCTTTTTCTAGTTCCTTTAAGTGTAAGGTAGATTGTTTATTTGAGATTTTCTTTTGTTTCTTGAGGTTAGCCTGTATTATAATTTTCTTCTTACAACTGCATTGGCTGTGTATTATTGATGTTAAGTTGTGATTTCATTTTCATTTATCTCCAGGTATCTTTTGATTTCTTCCTTGATTTCATTGTTGACCCATTTGTTGTTTAGTAGCATGCTATTTAGCCTCCATGTGTTTGTGTATTTTTAATTTTTTTTCTTGAAATTGATTTCTAGTTTTATCAGAGAAGATGCTTGATATGATATCACTCTTCTTAAATTTATTGTGACTTGTTTTGTGGCATAACATGGACTACCTTGGAAAATGTTCCATGTGCACTTGAGAAGAATGTATATTCTGCTGCTTTGGGTGAAATGCTCTAAAAATATCAATTAAGTCTATTTGGTCTAATATGTCACTTAAGGCCACTGTTTTTTGTTGATTTTCTTTCTAGATAATCTGTCTATTGGTATTATATGGGTGTTAAAGTCCCCTACTATGATTGTATTACTATCGATCTGACCCTTTCTGTCAGTCAATATTTGCTTTATATATTTAGGTGTCTCGATATGGGGTGCATAAATTTCGACTAGGGTTACGTTCTTCTGTTGAATTGATGCCTTTATCAATCTGTAATGTTTTTTAACTCATTACAGCTTTTGTTTTAAAGTCTATTTTGTCTGATATAAGTATGGCAAACCCAACTTTTCATTGATTTCCATTTGCATGAAATATCTTTTTCCATTTTTTTACTTTGTGTGTGTCTTTCAATGTGAAGTGGTCTCTTTTATGTTATTTTTATTTTTTTTAATTATTAGTTTACTTTTATTATAGTGACATTGATTAATGAAATCCAGTAAGTTTTAGGTGTACAATTCAACAGTAATCATATACATATTGCATTGTGTGTTTACCCTCCATAGTTAGATTTCTTTCTGTCACCACATATTGACCTCTGTTACCCTATATATTTCCCCCCTTCCCCCACCCTCTGGTAACCACTAGTCTATTGTCCATGGCCATGATTCTCTGACTGTTTGTCCTGTTCATTTGTTGCTTTTAGGTTTATATCCCACATATAAGTGATATCATGTGATTTTCAACTTTTTCAGTCTGGCTTATTTCACTTAGCATGATTATCTCGAGGTCCATCCATGTTGTTGCAAACGGCAGTATTTTATCTCTTCTTATGGCTGAGTAATATCTCATTGTATATATGTACCATAGCTTCTTCATCCAATCATCTATTGTAGGACACTTCAGTTGCTTCCATGAAGTGGGTCTCTTTTAGACAATATATGTATGAATCTTATTTTCTTAACCATTCACCTACCCTATGTCTTTTGATTGGAATATTTAATCCACTTACATTTAAATTAATTATTGATAAGTACATAGTTATTGCCAGTTTATTATTCATATTTATGTTTTTTTCCTTTCTTCTTCTTAAAGAAGTCCCTTTAACATTTTTATAACACTGCCTTGCTATGATGAACTCCTTTAGTTTTTTCCTGTCTGGGAAGCTCTTTATCTCATCTTCAATTGTAATTAATAGCCTTGCTGGGCAGAGTAGTCTTGGTTGTAGTTTCTTGCTTTTCATCGCTTTTAATATTTCTTGCTAGTCCCTTCCGGCCTGAAAGTTTCTGTTGAGAAATCAGCAGACAGTCTTATGGGAGATCCCTTGTAAGGAACTAGCTGCCTTTCCCTTGCTGCTTTTAGAATTCTCCTTTTGTCTTTAACCTTGGACAATTTAATTATGATGTGTCTTGGTATGGGCCTATTTGAGTTCATCTTGTTTGGAACTCTCCGCTCCCGGGTTTGTATGTCTATTTCTTTCACCAGGTTAGAGAAGGTTTCTATCATTATTTCCTGAAATGGGCTTTCAATTCCTGGCTCTCTCTCCTTTCCTTCTGGTACCCCTATGATGTGAATGTTGGTACACTTGATGTTGTCCCAGAGGTTCCTTAAACTTTGTTCATTAAAAAACATTATATTACTGTTCTGATTGGGTGTTTTCTGCTACCTTGCCTTCTATCAGCAGTCCCAAACCTTTTTGGTACCAGAGCTGGTGCTCCTATGAGAATCTAATGCCTGATGATTTAAGGTAGAGCTGATGTGGTGATTCTAGCACTGGGGAGAGACTGCAAATACAGGTGAAGCTTCGCTCCTGCTGTGTATCCTGGTTCCTAACAGACCACGGACAGATACCTGTCCATGGCCTGAAAATTATGGATTCCTGTTCTAAATCGCTGATTTGACCTTCTGCTTTATATAATCTGGTGTTAATTCCATCTAGTGTATTCTTCATTTTAGTTATTGTATTCTTCATTTCTGAGTGGTTCTTTTTTATGATTTCTTTTTCCTTTTTTTAATGTTTACCATCACTTTGTTGAAGTTCTTATTGAGATTATCTATTCTTCTCCCAAGTTTGTTGAGCATCTTTATAACCATTCTTTTGACACCTGCATCTGATAGATTGCTCTCCTTCATTTCATTTAGTGCTTTTTCTGGAGTTTTCTTCTGTACTTTTTTGGGTCATGTTTCTCTGTTTTCTCATTTTGGCTACCTGTCTGTGTTCATTTCTATGTATTAGGTCGATTTGCTACATCTCCCAGTCTTGGTTGGGTGGCCTAATGTAGTAGGTGTCCTGTGGAGCCGGTGGTGTAGTCTTCCTGGTCATCTGTGCCTGGTCCTCCAGGAGTGTCCCTTATGTGGGTCATGTGTGCTCCCCTGTTGTTGAGCCTTGATTATTGTTGGCATGTCAGTAGATGGGATTGACTCTCAGACTCACTGGCTGTGGGGACTGGCCACGCCCACATTATGCGAGATGCTGTGGGGGGGTTATCCCCAGAAGTAGGATTTCCTTCAGTTAGTTTGTGTGCCTCTTGAAACCACCCTTTGGGTGTGCTGCTTGTGGGGCTAATAGGGTTTTGTCTGTTGTGGTTGGACACCAGCTTCAACATTTGTTTGTTCTGGGGTCCCTTGGAAGGGTCTCCTATGTAGGCCAAGGACAGCTGCTGCTTTTGATTGCCTGGGGCTACATGGTAGGAGCTACAAAGTGAACCGCAGATGGTCACCATCTATGCTTGACCTGGATGCATACAGGAGAGGCCACAGTGGGAACTGAGGCTGGCTGCCACTGGCAACAGGCCTGGGACAGCTCAGCAAATGGTCCAGGACACTCCAAGGTCTGAGGCTGCCTACTGGATACCCATAAGACTCAGCAGCTGAAGAAGTCCTGAGTGGTACCCAAGTTGGGTGAGGCGAGGTCCCAAAAAGTCACCAACATGGGGTATGTAGAGTTCCCCCAGGTAGTGCAGACTCAGATTTGGTGCCAGTGATGAGCTGTGGACATTCTCTGAAGTCTCAGATCACACTGAGGCCAGCCCCTGACCACTTAGGGCCCACAGGCCCCTAATATTTATTTAAAAAACATAGTAGCTCAGGCTAAGGCTGGTCGCCCACCACCCAAACTGTCCCTGGAGGTGCACAACCCAAGGCCTGCTGATTACTGCCAAAAAATTCTCTTAATGAGAGGACTGAGTTGGGGTGGCTGCCTAGCTAGGAATATGTCTATGACAATTTGCGAGTTGGTTAGGGTGGGGTTCCTGGGAATATCTGGGTTGGAGTAAGTGGATTTCACTAGGTCAATGCAGATTCAGATTTGGCCACTTGTGCGGAGGGTTTGACACAGGCAAGATGACACCCATCTGTAAGTTACACAGGAATAGGGTTTCACACGAGGATGATGGCGGTTGTCCCTCTGACCCTCCCTTTGAAGCCATACAACTCAAATTTTCCCTGTTGTCTCTGGTGCCTCCTAACTGCTATCCTTCTGCCAGAGCCCAGAGTGAGTGCCTGAGGGACAGCAAGTCTGTGTGTGGGTTCTTTAAGAGATCGTGCGGGTTTCCAGCAGCCTTCTGTCTTGCCTGGGTGGTCAGAACTCCCATTGATATTTATGGCCAAATTTTGTGTGGGCTCCTCTTCCAAGCACTGGAACTTTGTACTGGAGAGCCCTAGTTTGAACCTGGGGTTCCTTGCTCTTCCAAGGGTATCTCCAAGGCAGAGATATCATTCCCAATGCCCAATTGCCATATGCAGGTCCAAGGCCAGACCATTTTGTGTCTCTGCCTCTTCTACCAGTTTCAATGCGGTCTCTTCATTATATTCTTATTTATAGGAGTTCTGTTCAACTAGTATTCAGATGGTCCTCCAGGTTGATTGATCTGTAGTTTAGTTACAATTTTCATATGGTGGTATGAGGCCAACACAGTGTTTACCTACCTCTCTGTCTTGACTGTAATTTCAGTGTTTTTATGTTTGTTTGTTTGTTTGTTTTGCTTTCTGCCTCCTTGTTGCTTTTTTTAAAATTGAGTTTGTTGCGGTAACATTCTGTTTCATG
The DNA here is from genome assembly GCF_000325575.1 of Pteropus alecto. Taxonomy (NCBI): domain Eukaryota; kingdom Metazoa; phylum Chordata; class Mammalia; order Chiroptera; family Pteropodidae; genus Pteropus; species Pteropus alecto. The sequence goes on from NW_006439187.1 coordinate 512,824, forward strand.
TACACTAGAGACGAATGTATAAGCAGTTGTTTTGGGATGGAAGGCTCTATAAATGTCAATTATGTCCAGTTGGTCTAATGTGTCATTTAAAGATGTTATTTCCTTATTGATTTTCTGTTTTTATGTTTTTATGCTCTGTCCATTTCCAACCGTGGGGTATTTAGGTCCCTTACTATGATAGTGTTTTGGTCTGTTTCTACCTTTAATTCTGATAGTAATTGTTTTATATATTTTGGGGCTCCCTGATTGGGAGCATAGATATTAATAAGTGTTATATCTTCTTGGTGCATGATTCCCTTTATCATTATTAAGTGTCCCTCAGTATCTTTCTTTACCTTTTGTATTGTGAAGTCTATTTCATCCAATATTAGTACTGCTACTCCCGCTTTTCTCTGAGTGCCATTTGCTTGTAATATCATTATGCACCCTTTCACTTTGAGTCAATATTTGTCTTTGGAGGTGAGATGTGTCTCTTGGAGGCAGCATGTGGTTGGGTTTTGTTTTTTGATCCATTCTGCAACTCTGCCTTTTTATTGATGAGTTCAGTCCATGTATATTTAGGGTGATTATTGAAATATGAAGTTTTTCTATAGCCATTTTATCTTTTGCTTTCTGGTAGCTTGGTGTTTCCATTGCTTCCTTGTCCTTGTGCTCTGCAGCTATGAGAGACGGCTTTTTTATTTCTCCCAGTCTACTGCTGGACACCCTGGGTTCTGTCTTGTGGTAGCTCTTATGCACAGATCCCATGCTCAGACATGCTGGTATGCAGTTTGGGTGTTTTGTTTTCTTTTGTTTTGTTTTTGTTTTAGATGTTTGGCTTATTGTTGTTTCAAGGGGAGAGATCGAAGGACGTCTCTTACTCTGCCATGTTTCCTTTCACCCAGCCCTCAGTGGGTTTTTGAGAGGGATGATTATGATATCCAGAAATCAAAATATAAAGCTAGGTTAGGGAAGTTTTTCATCATTATTTCTTCACATAGGTTCTTAATTTCTTACTCTTTCTCTTCTCCTGATATCTCTATGATGAAAATGTTGATCTGCTTAATGTTGTCCCAGAGGCCCCTTAAACTATCCTAATTTTTAGGATTTTTTTTCTTGATGCTGTTCTGATCAGGTGTTTTATGCTACCTTATCTTCTAAATCACTGATTTGATTTTCTGCTTCATCTAATCTGCTGTTGATTCCTCCTAAGGTATTCTTCATTTATTATATTTTTCATTTCTGACTTTTTTTTAATGTTTTCTATATCCATTTTTATATTTTGTTAAAGTTCTCACTGAGTTCATCTACTTTTCCCCTAAGTTCATTGAGCATCCTTATAATCAGTGTTTTGAACTCTACATCTGGTAGATTGCTTGTCTCCATTTTGTTTAATTCTTTTTCTGGAACTTTGTTCTCTTCTTTAATTTGGGTCCTATTTCTTTGTCTCCGCATTTTGGCTGCTTCCTTGTGTTAGTTTCTATGTATTAGGTATGGCTGCTATGTCTCCTGGTTTTAGTATAGTGGCCTTATGTAGTAGGTGTGCTGTGGGTCCCAGTGGCAGAGTCTCCTTGATCACTTGAGCTGAGTGCTCCAGATATGTCCCTGTATGGGTTGTGTGTGCCCTCCTGTTGTAGTTGAGTCTTGGTTGCTGATTGAATGTCAATGGGAAGGATTTACCCTCAAGCTGATTGGTTATTAGGATTGGCTGGTGACTACAGTAGAGGAGCTGTTGTGCAGGGGCTGACTCTAATGGTCATAATTCATTTCAGCAGGGCTCTGGTGCCTCCTCAGTCTTCTTTTTGGGTGTTTTGTACTTGAATGTAGCCCTGGTAGTGCTCTGGTTCAGTCTGAAGCTGGCCACCAGGCTACAGGCTGGTGCTTCTTTGGAGGGAAACTTCCACATGCCTAGTTCAGCCTCAGCTTGTACCCTGCCCAGGGCCACCTGGCATGAGCCAACAAGGAATATTCAGATGGCTGCCACCCATGCTGGGCTTGGATGTGTCCCTAGAGACCAAACTGCAAACCAAGGCCAGCTGCTGCTAGTTCCAGGCTTGAGACTGCTCAAGAAGAGGTCCAGGGTAGGCCGAAGCCAGATGCTACTTGTTTACATTTTGTGAACCTTTGAGATATTTTAGTAAAGTTAACAACATGAGCCAAGAAAGGCCATTTGTATGGAAAAGCCACTGAATGTGGCGTGGGTAGCCATGCAAGTTGGTTGGGGCAGAGTCTCAGGGAATCATCCAGATAAGGTGACCGGTATTAGTCTGGTTAATGGAGATTCAGATATGGCAACTGCCTGTGTTTACATGCTGTTGGGGGTTGAGGAGGGCTTAAAAAGTGGCCTATGCTAGCACTTTTGCTGGGAGAAAGCTGCCTCTCCAATCCTTGCCCTGAAGCCAGACAATTCATTTCTTCTCCATATGTCCTTTGTGCCCTTTGAGTTGCTGCCCCAGTGCTCGTGCTCCAAGAGAGTTCATCTGAGGGTAAGTCCATGCACTGGCTTTTAAAGAGAAATGCCTAGGACTCCTGCAGCCCTTTGTCTAACTCAGCCACAATCTTGGCTGAATTTCATATCCAGATTTTTTGGGGCTTTCACTTCCTGGCACTGGAACCCTGGGCTCAGGAGTCCTGTGTGGGGCTGGGACTTATTTGTTCTCTGGGGAGACTTCCACAGCTGAGATATCCCTCCTGAATTTTAACAACCACACACAGGTGCGAGACCAGCCCATTCCACGTCTTTGCCCTTCCTATCAGTCTCTAGGTGGCTTCTTCAGTATGTCCTTATTTATAGGACATTTGTTCAGTTCAGGTGATTTCAATGATGGTTGTCCTGTAGTTTAGTTGTAATTTTGATGTGGTCCTAAAAGGAGGCAAGTACAACATTTATTTACTCCATCATCTTGATTGAAATCCTATAGCAAACTCATTTATAATTGCCAAAATTTGGAAGCAACCAAGATATTCTTCAGTAGGTAAATGGATAAACACACTGTGATACATCCTGACAATGGAACATTATTCAATGATAAAGAGAAATGTTTTCGAGCCACAAAAACACATCAAGGAACCTTAAATGCATATTAATAAGTGAAAGTTAGTCAATGTAAGAGGCTACATAATGTATGATTTCAACTACAGGACATTATCGAAAAGGCAAACCTATCAAAGCAGTGAAAAGATCAGTGATTGCCAGGGGTTCAGGGAGAGCAAAAGAGAGATCAATAAGTGGAGCAGACAAGATATTTAGAGAAAGGGAACCTATTCTTTATGTTACTTTAATGGTGGACACATGTAATCATGCATTTGTCAAAAACATAGACTTGTATAGCATAGAGTGAGCCCTAATGAAGACTATGAATTTTTGTTAATAATAATTATCAATATTTTTCATCACTTTTAACAAATATACCACACTAATGCAAGATGTTCATCATAAGGAAAATGTGTGTGTGAGTGGGGGGTATATGAGAACTCTGTAGTTTCTGCTCAATTTTTCTGTAAACCTGAAATGTCTCTAAATAGTAAAGTCTAATAATTTAACAAATCTTGAAATGTAAAATTTTCAGGGGAATCTTTTATTATATATATTTTTATAGAGGTTCTCTAAAGGATTAATCTCCTTATTTTAGTTTCAGCCTGCCTCCTGAGACACTATATCAATTATGACTTCAAAGAAAAGCATTTATTACTTTATTAATCCACAGAAGACCATAAAGAAATTGAACTCCACAGTAGTCATTAAGCAAAGCAGTGTGAGTAGGAATGCAATGAAGCCTCACCAATTTAAGCTAATTGCAGGATAGAGGTAGAAAGTATGAATGATAGAATATTTTTAAAGGAATGTAATTTACGATGTTCAAATATTTGTGGTAACTGAAATTAGACTGGCTATTGTATATTTGTGGTCTTTGGGGTAATGGAATGGAGAACAGACTTTTCTTTCTGTATCCTTTTGTTCATATAATTTTTTCTAAGCCTGAAGTGTCCTAGTGTCTACCTTCTCTTTATTTTTTATTTTAAATATAATTTAAATCTAGTACCCATCTGACACCACACATAGTTATTACATTATTGACTATATTCTTTATGCTGTAATTTACATCTCCATGACTGTTTTGTTACTGCCATTTTGTACTTCTTAATCTCTTCTATTTTTTCACCGATCTTCCCAACCCTCTCTCATCTGACAACCATCAAAATGTTCTCCATATCTATGAGTTTGTTTCTGTTTTGTTTATATTTTTCTCCATAGGGCATTTGTCTTTCTCTGTCTGACTTGCTCCATGAAACACAATACCCTTTAGGTCCATCCATATTGTTGCTGATGGCATGATTTCATTATTTTTTTTTTTATGGCTGAGTAATGTTCCATCACATATATGCACCATCAATTCTCTATCCATTCATCCATTAATAAACATCCAAGTTGCCTCCAGATCTTGAATATTTTAAATAATGTTGCAATGAACATATAAAAATACACATATCCATTTGAAGTAGTGTTTTGGGTTTCTTTGAATAAATGCCCAAAAGTGGGATTACTGGGTCCTTCTTTGTCTCTTGTTATAGCCTTTTTTTCACATTTGTTTTGTCTGGTATCAGTATCATTAACCCAGATCTTTTTTCATTTACATTTTCATGAAATATCTTTTTACATCCCTTTACTTTCAGTCCGTGTGCGTGTTCTGATCTGAAGTGAGTCTCTTGCAAGCAACATATGTAAAAGTCTTGTTTTCTTATCTATTCAGACACCTTATGTCTTTTGACTGGAGTATTTAATTCATTTACATTTAAAGTAGTTGAGATAGTAGTTATTTCATTTTATTATTCATATTCTTGATATTTTCTTTGGGACTCTCTGTGCTTCCTGGGCTTGTATATCTATTTCCTTCACTTGGTTAGGGAAGTTATCAGTCATTATTTCTTGAAATAGGTTTTCAATTTCTTGCTTTCCCGTCTCCTTCTGGTATCCCTATGATGAAAATGTTGATACTCTTGATGTTGTCCCAGAGGTCCCTCAAACTATCCTCATATTTTCGCATTCCTTTTTCTTGTTGCTATTCTGATTAGGTGTTTTGTGCTACCTTATCTTTCAAATTACTGATTCAGTCCTCTGCTTCATCTAATCTACTGTTGTTTTTCTGTAATGTATTCTTAATTTCAGTTATTGTATTCTTACTTTCTGATTGGTTCTTTTTTATATTTTCTATCTCAATTTTTATGTTTCCTATCTTGTTGAGGTTCTCACTGAGATCATTGAGCATCCTCATAAGCAGTGTTTTAAACTGCATCTAGTAGATTGCTTACCTTCATTTTGTTGAGTCCTTTTTCTGGAGCTATGTTCTGTTCTTTCATGTGGGACATGTTTCTTTGTCTCCTCATTTTGGCTGACTCTCTGCATTTGTTTCTATGTATTAGGTAGAGACGCTGTTTCCTAGTCTCTGTATAGTGGTCTTATGTAGTAGGTGTCTTGTGGGGCCCAGTGGCAGAGTCTCCTTGGTCACCTGTGCCAGGTGCTCCAGGAGTGTCCAACCTTATGAACTGGCTTGGCACCTGACCTGGTGGTCCTTTCCATTGAAACAAAAGAAGACTGTATTAAAAAAAAAAAGGTGTAGGTTTTAGTATCTTACCTTTTTTTTTTTTTGTATTCTGAAAGGCTTCAATATATCTGCTAATTAATGTAAAGTTAGTAATTTAATTTCTTTCCTTCCCCAGGTTTATATAGGTACTGTGTTCGTTTAGAGGATATGAGCAGTACTGTTAGTCTGACCCTAAGTCATAGGCATAGTTAACATTCTTTGGTTACATTTGAACCATTTCTAAGGAAACTAGCATAGCGTTGAGTCTCTGGCACTTGGAGTGAATTCATCCAGTACTTTGATATTGTTGGCAGAAAGAAAAATTGATTTGGGTTTGGAGTATGAAGATCAGAAGCATCTGGCTATTCTTATTCAAGTGTGTAAATTCCCAGCTGGAAGTTAGCTATATTTCAGTTGCTCTCTTTTCAAACAGATAAAAATGAAATGCATTCTTCCTTAGACAGTTCTGAATGCACTTTTTCAGCTGCATATTTATTTCTCCCCCAGTGGCAAAGACATCAGCAACTCAAAGAAGGCTTTTTTTTAAAAGGACTTTTGGGGTTAGGTTGTGTGGCTATAAACTGGCTGTTTGGAGAACACTCTGGAAAAACTTTCATTTTCTCCCTTCCGCCTTACAAATATTAGAGCAAGGAAAACTAGAATGTTTGAAGGAAGGAGTGAGGTGAAGGCAAAAGGGGATGGTACTGGGTATGATTCAGTACTTTCTTGTTTATAGTACTTTTAAAAAATTTTATTTTTTTTGTGGTGACATTGGTTAATGAAATCCAATAAGTTTCTTTATGTGTGTGTACTCTTTATTCTAAAATAACAACTTGATATGGACCTATTTGTAAATAGATGAAATAGCACATGTTTTCAGTGAAAATTAAAAAAAGAGACACTAATGCTTTGCTTAGAAAAGAGGTCAAGAAGAAGAGTTTTTGTGAACCCTAGTAATATTAATTTTAGATTAAGCAGGTATGCACCCTACTCTTTTGGAGTTTACAGTTGGGAGAGACTGATAAATTATTACACAAATAAAAAATTACACAACGGCATGTAAAATTATACTTGTGATCAGTGCATTGAGGAAAAGGTCCATGATGCTGTAAGAACATAAAATAAATGGGTATGACCTAAACCAGAACTTAAGGATGGGTTCTCTAAGGCATGTTTACTATGATAATTTCTGAAGGAAGAATAAGAATTAACTTGGTGAAGGGGAGGTTAAGGAAGGTAAGAGAGTTCCAGCCAGGGAGAATAGCATATGGGAATGTCCATGGTGTGAGGGATCATATCTCATTTTATGAAGCTGAAAGTAGGTCAGTATGGCTGAAGCTCAGATAGAGGAAAAGTGATGCTAAAAGGACATGTGACCCAGTGATATGGTAAAAGACCCACGAGTCATTTGTGAGATTAACCAGAAAGGTACTAAAGTAATTGAGGGAGAAATTAAAGCAAATGATTTGGAAGACTGAGAGATATTAACTCAAAGAGGAGAAAGATAGTGAGCTGGTCATGCAGACAGATATACAGTGATCATGACTACAGGTTGACTTCAATCACTGTAGTGCATTGAGTTACTACAACTGAACTCTCCCCCAACAGTTCTCCTTACCCTTCTTTTCTCTTCACAAACTAGCTTCCTTCTCACCTTGTCTCAGTGCACCAAGGGCCAGTTCTGGCTCAGAATGAGTAAATGACATAGCCAATGTCAGGAACTGACAGAAATAGACATATCAGAGATAAATGAAGAGGGGACAGAAAGAACAGAAACTGGGGTGGAGAAGAGAGAAAGCAACAGAGAAAGTGCTTTTCAGAATCAATCACAAGTAATGAGGCTAGTATTAGCTTCACCCTCACTTGTTTACTGGCCTTGACTGTTAGTAAGAACAACCACAATAGAGCTAGAGAAAGAGGGAGAATAAACAAATGTGAAGCATGCTTATTTGCAAGGCAGCTTAATTATGCAGACTTAATTTTTGAAGTAGGCAGAGGATCTTCCATTTTTCCAGTGTTACATCTCTGCCCAGAGAAAGAAAGCACCTTCTCTCTGGCCTAAGAGTTTCATTCTAGGGAAGGAAGAGGAGTTGCTGTTGGTGGTAGTGTTGGCAGTGGGTAGAGGTAGAGCAGAGGAAGATTGGGAGTAGGGGCTAACAGAGGGGAAAGGCTAGCAATAAAGTTACAGATGGATGAGTAAATTTCTGCAACAAATTCAGATCAGAGAAAGGGAGGCAAGGAGAGGAAACAATAGGGAGGAAAAAAAGCAGTGTGGGTGACCAAGGCAGTCAATCTATAGGAAAAGAACATGCCCTGAGGGAAGGAGTTATATAGTTGAAGATAATTCTCCATTATAAATGATTGCATCTATACTATTTATTTTGGTTTTTAGAAACCTCTGAAAATTTCATGGTAATTAGACTTCCTGCCAGGAAGTTATTTAAGAGAAGTGCCGACCTTTCGTTTGCCACAGAGTCCTCCCTAGTCCAGGGAAGGTGGGTATTAGAGCTCTGGAAATCGCCCCCCACCCCCCACACACATCTCCATCTGAGGGCACTTCACTGGCTAATGTAAGTGAGTATAGTATTGAATTTTATTTTTTGTGGTGGTAGGAGGTTTAATTCTACATAGTATAGGAATATATTTATGGCAGCATTCATTTTTGCCTTTCTCTGAACCCTTATTATTATTATCAATATTCTCGGAATTATTTTAAACAAGTTAGAACAGACATGGGCTGCTCATAATTGAAACACTCCTCCCAGTTTAGCGTTTTGTCTCCTCCTCCTCATTAGAATTGTAGTGGGGGTGGCGGGGAGTAGCAGTACTGCAGCAAAGACAGACACACAGGCTTTCTTTGTGGATTAATTGGTCAGGAAAGACACTTTTTATATTGTCAAGAGGCATTTAAGCTGCTAATTCTTGATTGTGAAAACTACTTTTCCTGGGCAATGCTCTTTAAGGAAAAACTTCAGTCTAGTGATTGGTGACTAAGGAAACGATGGAACACAGGGAATTGGGCGGGATCTTGGCTCCTAATAATGCCTCCTTATCCAATGAAAAGCATTTCCTATTGAGACCCCCAAGAGTTCCCCCGGCCCTCAGCTCCAGCCCGGACTTTGGGCCTTTTCTTGTGTCCTGTTTGTTAAAGGCATGCTGGCTACAGCATTCAAGAGGGCCATT
>NW_006439187.1:521798-540831 GCF_000325575.1 Pteropus alecto
GATTCGATTTGGGCGGTTGGGGCGGAGGGAGCGGCGGCGTAACAAACCAGTAGAAACGCTTTGAGTGTTTGGAGAAAGAAGTTAGACTTCAACTATGAAGTGCTGAACAGATCGTCGTGCTGAATGGTAAAAAAAAAAAAAAGTTTCGGTGGAAGAGATACAGAACTTTCAAGCTGTTGTTTGATGTAAACACAGTTGTCCTAAAGAGCCGACTTAAAATCACAGAGTTGAGCAGTTTAGAAATTCTTTTGGCTCATTTTATATTTATTTGGTTTACAATCGATTGTAAGCTAATATGGTTTCTATTATGCTGAGGTTTCTTCTAGGAAAACTATATGTGGCATGCCTTTGATGTCTAATTGGTTTATGGAGAATGTGACATTTGCTATATTGAATAATTCATGAACTTGACTATAAAGAAACATTTCAATGAAAAACTAATTCTGGCAAAAATTGAATTTGCTATTATATGTGAAATTGCTGTTTTTCATACAAATGCAATAATGTGATATATTTAAAATTCTCGTCTTGTATATCCTGAATATCTTTAAGATTTTTAGCAATAAGATCTTGTTGAGCTGATAAATATTGTAGTTTAGTTACTTTGTTTTAGAAAATACAGTAATGTAATTCATCATTATTCCACATGGACAAGACCAGCCAAATCCAAAGTTTAGAACATTTCAGAGCTTGTTGTGGTTATTCATTTTGCTCCCTTACCAAATGACACCATCTTTCTTTTTTCCTTGACTACAATGAAGACAGCAATAATAACCTAAACTCCAGATTATCCAATGGCTTTGAAACATGTTTATTTTTCAGAACAAAATTCCGAACAACATATACCATCAGCAGAAATTTTAAATCCTTTTTCCTTGTCACAGATGAAAAGTTTACACCTGTGCTAAAAAAGATGAATTCAGCTGATAAACTTGATGTCTACACTCTAAAGCATGTCCTGCCAATCAGAGATGTGAATGAAAGCCCTATTGGAACAATCACACCAGTCTTTCAGAATGTGTACTCTCTGTAAGTTAAAGAGAGTACTGGGAAGATGCCACACAGCAACAGTCAGGCCAAGCTTAGCTAAAGCTTCATCTATTCAATTCTTTTTGAGAGAAAATGCAGTGAGAATTGTTACCCTTAAAGTGCTATGGTCAGGGCCTAATTGTGTAGTTGCCTTTTTCCTATGGTCATCATGTATTAGTTTGCTTTTTGCTTTCTTAAGGGGGAGAAAAAAACCTATAATATATTTGTGAATGTTAGTACTGAAAATTGGGAGCTTAATAAGAGGTCACCTACCATTGGGAATCCAGCCTCACTTTTAATAGATAAGTAATTGATTATGAGAACAATGCATAGGATAGTAGTCTACTGATTCTATATGGTTATATTCTGAAATACTTTGATAACTTTATATTTTGAGGAGAGGAGTGAATGGGGAACAGGTAGCAAAGGTCAGGATTAAGACCTAGACAGTTAGAGCTGATATACCTGCTGATATGGGCATACAGATAGAGAATGAGAAAAATGAAGGCATTAGGAAAACTTTAGAATATAAATGGTTTCTTGATCTGTGGTTGTTAGCTTCTGACACTAATTAATAATATTTATTTCAGATATTAAAATAGCTCTATACTATGTATGCCTGACTAAATAGACTTGTGGTGATCATTTTGCAGTATATATGCAAATATCAAATCACTGTTTTGTATACCTGAAACTAATATAATGTTGTATGTCGATTATACCTCAATTAAAAAATAAAATAAATCTAGCAATAATTTCATTGAGTTTAATAAAATTTAATACCCTTCACCTCATACTTTGAGGGATTAAAAAAAATTTTTTTTTGTTGCTGTGACAAAAGGGAGCAGGTGAAAACAACTGACAGGAGGAAACATTCAATGAGGCCATGCCATAACACCAGTTGAAGGCTGCTGTCAATTAAAGTTAAAGGTGTAAGGAGAAATGAAACTGAGGTCCAGAAAGGGATTGCAATTTACTCTCACACAGTTAGCTAGTGATGGGGTTGGATGTAGCTATATTGAATTAATACCAAATATGAAACATTCTGGGTATTCGAACTTCCAAGTTTGCTTAGACGCCAAATAAAAAGTTTTCATTATAATCTGTATCAGTTGTGAAAGCCATAAAAGAAAGAAATGTTAATGTTTTTGTCTTTCCTTAAGATAAACTAGTAAAACAATATTAATTTTCATTCTAGGAATACTGCTCTCTGGAGGAGTGTGAAAACCAATTCTCCTTAATATTAAGGTGATCTCAAATATATTTTAAATTGTCTAATTTTGTTATTTTTAATTTAGTTCTCGTAGATTGGAAAAAAAATATTTCAGGAGAGGTGGAGTATTACTTAGTAGTCTGCTTTGTTTAGGTCTCCTTTGTTCAGAAAAAGATGAGAGGAAACAATAGTATAAGTTTGGCACCAGTAGATGAATCTACTTTACAGGCAGTAAATGAGTAGGGTTCAAATGCAGGTGCTACTTGTAAAAATTTCATTGCAACGAATGTTTGGTTCTATACAAATATTGAGCAGAGTTGTGATTTGAAGATCTTATACACATGCTATATTGGGTAGGCCTAGGACATCATAGTAGAGGCAGCAGTGATTGTCAGTGTGCTAATACCCAGTAATCGAAGACTCGCTCATATCACTATAGTTCAGGGGAGAAATAAATCCAACTGGGGTTGGGGTTCGGGTGAGAGACAAGGTAGTGAGGTCTGCACCTGTTGTTCCAGTCTAAAAAGAAAGAAAGAACAAAGAACCAATATAACTTCAGGCCAAAAAAATAAATATCCATTGTTCAGTTGTTTTTAATGTACTGTATTAACTTATGGAAGTGTAAGAAGTATTTTTATGCCTTTTATCATTAGTTATCTTTAAATGGTTATAGGTTACACAGACTCATGGACTTTATGCTTGTCAATATAAGTAATAAAATATGGCACAGCAGTGACAGATTTGGAAAATAATTTTTTCTGCAATTCTGTAATAATGAAATCCAAAACATTTAGATACCATTTTAAAATATGTTGGCTCTCATTTATTTTGATTTATATCATTAATTTCATGATCTTGACATACGTTTTATTGAAAATCTCTCTCCATGGCCCACTGTTATGACTAATTCTATTTCACAGCATTTTTTAGAGGAAATCTCTAACCACAGTACCTCCAGAAAGTTCATTGATTACCAAAGTCTCGGATAAAATTGATGCCAGAATTTATTTTGAACTAATGTGGTGAGTACCACTCTCCTGGTAAAAGCTTTCTCTAAAATTCTTAATTTTATTCTTCAACTTTCCTTTTGTAATTAGTACTTCCAATTTATCACGTATTATATAAGTCAAAAATCCAGAATGAATGGAGGATTTGTAATCGTTTATTGTAATCCAGGCAATTTTGGTAGAGATGAATATTGATTCTTTGGTTTAAGCCCTCTTTGCCACTTGTATATACCTTTAGAGATGGGAGACATGTTTTTTATTCATATTATCAGGATCAGTATTCAAGAATATCAAATGAATTGGTATGCAAATTGATAACTAATTTGCCTGTTCAAATATGTGGAATAAAACCAAATTCCTAGTTGGCATGTATGAGCCTCACAGAATTTGGAGATGAGCTCTTTTAGGAACACCCAAAATTTTGCTCAAAAGATCTGAGACTTCTGCTAAGATGATATATTGTCTCAAGTCTCAAAACAATTTCATAATATGAGGTTGAGCAATTTCTCTGCAGTTGTCTTATGATATAACTAAACGCTAGGGAAAATAACTTCTACTTTAGTAGGATTGATGCAATCTTTGGTCCCCTCATGTTGAGCATGAAGCCACATTATTTTCTAAAGATTAGACTGTGTCATCAGGTGAAGGGTTAGTGGGAGACTGGAGTATTTTTTTGTAAAAAAGCAAGTTAATCACTAAGAATAGGATCTGCTTAGTTTAGGGCCTGTCAGTTTCCTGCTTTTTTTCTCAAATAAAGTGGGAGAATAAAATACCCACAATAATCTCAGTGCAAACCAAATTCAATGTAGAAAAACATTTTAAAAAGGATATTTCTTGCATCAAAAATACACAGGGTGTATTTTTATGGGGTCAAAAGTCTAACCCCACTTTCTCTTGGAGCCTCAAAGCCCCCAAACATAATATATTTCATTAAAATTAGAATTTTTTTAAAAAGAAAAAATTGTGAACACTAGTAAGAACTGTCCAAATTGGCTCCATATGTGTAGGTCAAAGTTAAAATTTCATTGAAGGTCAGATTTCTCTTTGGTCAAACTCCAGGTGACCTGCTTCCTGCCCGTTCTCAATGAAAATACATCCAGCCAGCCCTCTGACCCCTCTAGGTGATTAATTGTTGGAATAATTGGCTGCGAAGGTCTTCACAAGACAATAGTCTAATGCTACTTGAGGTAGAAGATGCAATTAACTGTGTTAGCCTATTTTTTTTCTTCTTCATCTTATTTGAAGCTCAAGAGTTGGCCCTTTGCCTTCATTCAGTGCACAATATGTCAGCCATTTAGGAAAATCTAGTGGTTAAAAAACACTTTTTTTTAGTCAAAAGAAAGGAGGCCAGTCAGAAAAGAGACCTTATTTCTTGAATATTGTTGATTTCTCCTTCAGAATCAGCTTAAGAGCCAAATACCTCTCTGTTTTTTTTTTTTTTAACCACAGCTCAGTGGGAGATATTCTTTTGGAGGCACCTTCCTGGATTGTCCTGTTCTGAGAAAATTGTGTAGTCAAGGTTGAAACTCAAGAGGGGCTCTCTGATGTATAAGGTATACATGGTGTTAAGAGAAGGATATGTTGCTAATATGAAGTTCAGCATACCAAGAAAGACAGAGTAATAGGTGTCCAGTTGTGTTGGGAGGGAGAAGGAAAAAGTTTCTATAATGTTTCTTTGTGGTTAGGTAGAACTGAGTACTGGCAAGCTCATAAAGCTCTTCACAAGCCCTGTTGAATCTTCCTAGTCTTAGCTGTGAGGCTCAGAGGTATGTTTATACAGGGAAGAGAAACAGTATAGCCAAGTTACAAAGCGAACCAGTGTCTGAGTCAGAAATAGAACTCCTTGCTTCCAATGCTGTGTTAAGTCCCAGCACCACACCCTCACTGCTAGACAGCAAAGGAGCTGTGTGTTCAAGCAAGGGAAAGCTATGAATAGGGCCTTAGTGGCAGTCTTCCCATGACCTCTCTTCAGTATTGAGATTGTAATGCTTTCTTATCTGTGGCCCTTTCTCTCCTACAGGATTTGGTTACTCAAAGAAGCAGAGCAGACTGCCTGCTGTGGGTATAGCTTATATGTTCTGAGAGACATAAAACTGAATGGAAAATGGGGAGACAGAGCTCACCTCTTTGAAACTCACCATCTTGAGCAGTACAAAATAATACATAGCCAGTGAGCTAGAAGCATGCTGTGTAAATGGGTCACCAGTGGAACAGACTGAAGGGACTCTGGGCAGGGGTGAAAAGGCTTCTATTATGAAAGCATTTTCCAAGTAAAATAAACTTACTGGCAGTACTTATTATAGAATGCAAGTGCAAGCAGATCGTAATGAATGAGTTTTGGCTTTAATGTTAGGGGTTTTGCAGTCCCATAATTTCTTCAGATTGTGTGATTATGTTAGAGGGATATTTTTTACTATCTTGATTTCTTTCAACAATGAAGAAAAAAGAGGCCTCCAGACTAATGAGTAGTGAGTAGGGGTGTTAAAAATAATATATAAAGTAGTTTAAGCAGTAAGAAGTTTGCTATTCTCTTTTTCTGTCTGCTACCTCATTGGTGAAAATTTACAGAAACTTAGGCCTACAGTTTTCAAAAAGAGGTTTGAAATTCACTGACTGAAAATTTCCAGGCTCTTCCTGGTTTTTATTTTCTGATCAACTTCAGGGACCTTAAACATAGTGATCACATACTGTTCTTTCTGAGAAAACTGAAAGGAGTGAGGTGAAGCAAGATAGAATAGGATTGGAGTAATTGTAAACTAGAGATACTTCCTGAAGCCCTGAATACAAATTAGGTGACAGCATTGACCTCTCCCCAGCAACATCCTCTTTTTTTTCACCTTTTCTTCTCTTTCTTTCGATTCTCCACTTTTTCTTTCTCTGCTACTTTCTCTTCTATCTCTTCTTCTGCTCTGCCCACCTATTTTTATTTCTTCTTCATCTGACTTTTTCCCCTCCTGGACCTTACATGGTCTAGGTTCCTACTATACTCTGCTTTTATATATCAAGGTTACTTGTGGCACAAGTTGAGCTGGGCTTATGGCATAAAATGGTCAAGAAAGAATATAATCTTAGTGCAGTGTTAGGCTCAGAGGAAGCACTCCATAAAGATTTGTTGAATGAGAATTAAAGAATAGCAAGTTCCCAATTTTAACTTGAAAACTTCAGCTATTAAAAATAACAATCTTTTGCTTTGTACTCTGTATTCTCTAGAGAAATCTCTCTCTCTCTCTCTCTCTCTCTCTCGGCACTGCAGTGAGTGAATTATTTTTTCCTAAACCATTTTTTCCCCTCAAACTGAACACTGGTTGAAGCAGCTTCAGGCATCTACAACTCTGGTGGGTTCCCCTATCCACTTCCTTTTTTGTTATATACAGAGGTGCTTTGACCTATTCTTGAGAGTTGGAAGGGAAGAGTGATGTAAGGAGGAATCACTTAAGAGAAATGCCTTTCACAGTCATTTACATAACTATAAAAACAGTTATGTAAATACAGTCATGTAAAAATTCATTATTGGTTATATCAGAGTATAAAGACCACTTTTCTTCCATATCACCCTCATTGAAAATAATTTATTCAGCAGCTACTTGTCCATAGTGTATTATAGAGCATTTGAAAGAAAGTCCTTGTCTAATGGCAGCTGTTGATCTAGGAGAAGGTTAGTATGATTTCTATATGCACCTTTGAACAATGTTGGCCCAGATACCCAACAGAAATGATTAAGTCAATGACTGTCACATGTACAAGTAATGGCATGAATGGGCATATAACTGGCCAAGTCAGAAGTGTACAGTGAGTGAGATAGAGGGATGGCTGTTTATGTCAAATCTACCTTTCACATTTCACTTGCATTTATCAGAAAAGGCTTTATTGACCAAGGCTATTTTAGGAGCTGAAGGCATGATAGTAAGTGATGGAATGGGCAGTGGGAGAGGGAGAAGTAAGGCTTCTTAGGTTAACGGTCTATCATGAGAGAAGCTTGGAAAGGGGACCACAATCTGCAGGAGAGAAATGCTGATATCATTTGAATTATCTTTCTCGAAAGGCAGTGTAATAAAGTGAAAAACGTTTAGCCAGAAACTTTAATTAACTGAGGGATTTCTGCTTTCTGAACTCTTTTTCATTTTTAGAAGAAAAAGGTGAATCAACAGTTTACTTCAGGAGTTTAGTCATAACTCTTCGAAGAACATGTCTTGGAGGTCCCATATCCACCTGTAGTCTTGTGCAATAGTCAGACAATGAAGTTTAGCAGTATTGGAGAGTAGACAGTACAGTTCAGAGTAGCTTAACAATCCTTTGGTTAGGAATAAAATCTGAATTCTGATTCTGACTATACAAATTATACCTTCTTCCAATTCTGATATTATTATAATTCTAAATTACATAATCCTCAGTTTCTGCTTCTGTAATATGATGATAAATTTCTGTCTTGTCTACCTTATGGTATACTTGTAGGAATCAGGTAAAACTTGCTTTTGAAAGTTAAAAAGTGCCATACAAATTTCAAAGTATTAGCATTATTTTAACTATCAGAGCCGTTTCCTGCCGCTGGCCTCCTTGGGCTCTCATATAACCAACACCTTATTCCTGTTCATTGCATTGCTACAGTATTACACTTATTGTATTGAGTGTGATCTCTTCCACTCCTGCAACATACTCTCATAGTACCTTTTAAGGTGCTCAAGAGGTACTTTCAAACCAAGTCAAATGTGCATGTTATTTCCAATCTGGGTGGACAGAATATGTTTTATTCCACGGAAATCATGGATGGAAGGCAGATTTAATGATTTGTTCCATCTTGTCTCCCATAGGACGAAATAATATCCTACCAGTCCCTAGTCTCAGAGTGGTGAACCGTGCAGCCAGCAGGCCTCCTGAAAAAAAATCCATGGGTGATAGAAGATTCACTGACTTCCAATTCCAAGATTTAAATTCAAGCCTCAGACTCCAGTTGGGCAATGCTACTGCCCATAATACTTGCATTGTTGATGATTCCTTTAAGTATAATTTGAATGGTGCTGTCTACAGTGTTGTATTCATCCTGGGTCTGATAACCAACAGTGCCTCTCTGTTTGTCTTCTGCTTTCGCATGAAAATGAGAAGTGAAACTGCTATTTTCATCACTAATTTGGCTCTATCTGATTTACTCTTTGTCTGCACTCTACCTTTCAAAATATTTTATAATTTCAACCGCCACTGGCCTTTTGGTGATACTCTCTGCAAGATCTCTGGAACTGCATTTCTCACCAACATCTATGGGAGCATGCTCTTCCTCACCTGTATTAGTGTGGATCGTTTCCTGGCCATTGTCTATCCCTTCCGATCTCGTACCATTAGGACCAGGAAGAATTCTGCCATTGTGTGTGCTGGAGTCTGGATCCTAGTCCTCAGCGGTGGTATTTCAGCTTCTTTGTTCTCAACCACTAATGTCAACAATGCGACCACCACTTGCTTTGAGGGCTTCTCCAAACGTATCTGGAAGACTTATCTATCTAAAATCACCATATTTATTGAAGTTGTTGGGTTCATCATTCCTCTGATATTGAATGTTTCTTGTTCTTCTGTGGTGCTAAGAACTCTTCGCAAGCCTGCTACACTGTCTCAAATTGGGACCAATAAGAAAAAAGTGCTGAAGATGATCACAGTGCATATGGCAGTCTTCGTGCTATGTTTTGTACCCTATAACTCCATTCTCTTCCTGTATGCCCTGGTGCGCTCTCAAGCCATTACCAATTGCTTTTTGGAAAGATTTGCTAAGATCATGTACCCAATCACCTTGTGCCTTGCAACTCTTAACTGTTGTTTTGATCCTTTCATCTATTACTTCACCCTTGAGTCCTTTCAGAAGTCTTTCTACATCAATACTCATATCAGGATGGAGACCCTATTTAAGACTGAAACTCCTCTGACAGTAAAACCTTCCCTTCCAGCTATTCAAGAGGAAGTTAGTGATCAAACAACACATAATGGTGGTGAGTTAATGCTAGAATCTACCTTCTAGGTATAAGAACTGTCTTTAGGTCCAGATATGGTTTCTCCTATGATTTTTCCTATGCTATGAATCAGAGAAAATATTTGAAGTTAATGATACTGAGAATAGACTAATGTACTGAATACAGTCAGATACATTTATTTGAACATTTACTGTACATATGCTGTTTTGTTCAATAGTTATAGGTCAGATCTAATTACAAAATATCAAAAGTGAATACCAAACTCTTTTGCTGGGTTGAAATTTCATTGCATCACATTATATAAGTGGCCAGTGGCCTTGACTTTACCGATATGGAGATTACTTTCAGACTTTTAAAAAGTTACTTCTATTTCAATAATATTTTGAAATTAGGTTAGGCCTATAAATATAGAACAAATTCAGGGATTATTTAAAAAAAAACCCTTTGTGTTACTACTGATATATGCTAGTTTTTGTTTGAATTGTCATCAAGTTTATTTTAGCACAATAACATATTTTAGCCTAACATTATTAATAAGAAATGTATCAAAACAAAAAGAGTTGATAAATTTATTATATATATGTTGAAAGCAGAAACATAAATTGTGTTTGCATGAAAATGGGTAGAAAGAAACAGAAAATTAACTGGATTTACATATTTGCACTCACCGGCAGTGTCAGTATTTTTTTTAAAAATCCTTCCTGTTTTTACACTACATTAAGATTTTCATATAAATCTTCAAATCAAGAAAGCTGCTAAATATGTGCTAAAGACAGGTGTACAATGGAAAATCACATAAAACAAGTGTCCATGGAAAAAAACCTAAGAAACACCAACAGTTTTTTCTTAATATATCCAATTTTCTTTTGAGAGAATGGTTTCTATAAAAATATTCTCTATATGCAAATTTGGAGCACAATGTAGCCAGAAAGCTGCAGGTTTTGTGTCTAGGTCAGGAGCAAATTGAAAAATAAAAACAACAAAATAATAAAAAGTAAAGCAAAACCAACAGAAACAACTTTCTTAAAACTTGCATTAATAATTTTTCTTTTGAAGGCAGAGATCTCTAACTTTAAGTTACTTATTCTGTCATATTAAGTTTTGGTGCAGTGTAGCCAGAGCTGCTGACTTTCAGCCCAGGTTGGGAGCATGTTGAAAAAAATACATAAACTAAAACAAACCAATGCAGACAAACAAACAACCTCCTCCAAATTAAAACAAAACAAAACAAAACAAAACAATTAAAACATAGTTCTAACACTTACATTAATACTTTATTTTTGAAGATCTTTAAATTTAAAAATACTATATCATTTGTATGAAATTTTGGAGTATAATATAAGTAGAAATCTGCTGAATTTGTGTCTAGGTCAGGACCGAACTGGAAAAACAAGCAAACAAACATAAAACAACCCCCTACAAAACCAGAGAAAAAAGCACAAAAAATTTTAGAACTCGTATTTTTTAAGCATTTTAAAAATTGCAAAATGGTATAAATTTAATGTGATGCTTTGATCAAAACGCAGCTAGGAGGCTGCATTGCTGCCACCCAGTTCAGGGGCAATTAAAATCAATATTTAAAAGTATACACAAGAAGAGAAAATGCTTTTTATAACTCACTTTTATAGCTCACTTAAACAACAAAAAATTCTTAAAAACTCATTTTTTGGATAAGTATAGATTTTAGAATATTAAGACTTGTAAATAAAAGTTATGGGCACAATATAGCTTGAAAGCACACCTATTGTGTTCATGTCAGAAGCAGTGGAAGTAAATACCCTCACATATACACCATACACATGCAATTAAAACACTGCAGGACAACCAAAATATTCTTAAAATGTACGTAAATCAATTTTAAAAATATCTGGATGGTATGGCAACTTAAAAGTGCTAAGACTTTTAAAGTAAAACTTCCAGTAACAATGCATCCTGTAAGCTGCTAAACTTGTGCCAAGGAGCAAAAAAATTTTAAAACCATTGAACAACAACAAAAAAAGTAAAAAACATTAAAGCAATAAGCAAATTCTTAAAACTGTAATTAACTTTTTATTTTTTCCGATGATATGTAGATTTAACATTTTAAGATTTTTAAGTAAAAATCCATGAGCATAATGTAACTTTAAAACTGCTCAATCTGTGCCTGGGTTAGAAACTAATTGGAAAAAATGCTAAAACAATAGAATAATAATAAAAATTAGTTCTCATAAACTACATTACTTTTTCCACACTACCTGAAGTCCTAAAAATAATCACGCATTATGTCGTTTTGTGAAAACAGGTTATAGATAGAATTTATAAGACATTAGGTTCAGTTAGATGAAATTAGGTTAAGTTAGGTTAAATTCAGTTGTTAGGTTATATTTTAAGATCAAATTACTAATTAAAGTATGGATAATCTTTTTGTTTCTTTTGGTATCCTTTTTTCCCCATTTCTTGTAAGCTTAAACTATATGTGAACTTTTGTTTGTGCCCTTGGCTATCAAAATTATGAAATTTTAAGGTGATGACACGAAAACATTTAATGGGATGCGTTAACCAAGTCAACACAAAATTTATCAATAAACCAGATTCCTTTTGTGTAGTTCTCATATTTAGTTTTGTTTAATTTTCCATATTTCAATTTATTTTAATTAATTTTCATTTTATAGTTACTATAACTTGCTAATAATAAAAACTTTTGTCATATGAACAATGTAACCAATAAAATTTAATGTATAACTGAATGTAAAATTGACTTTTATTTTACATTTAAAAGCCAAAGCAATCATTCAGCTGTAATTGCAACTTGGATTTTAAATGCTTATTAAAGGTAATAAAATACATCTGGATTATCTAGCAGTTATACTTTGGTCAGCTATTTATTCAACTTTGCCTTTATTTGTGAGCACCCAGAAGCATTTTTCCTTTATCTCTCCTCTATCCTTAAAGAAAGCACTTATTACAGTATATTTGATCTCAAATCAATTCCTATACTTTGTTTTTGAGGCTGTCTGAAGACAAATGCAGAATTGCAAATGGAAAACCCCTCAGTGGCTTCTCAGGGATCAAGCTGAAAGATTAACTACCTCCTTCTCTGATTTGTCCAAATTGGCTTTGATTTACTTGGGGCTTCTTGCCAAGCTGACTCGAATTTGATTTCTCAGATTTGATGAAACACCGTAAGATAACCAGGAAGCCTGGGGAAAGTCAGGGCAAACAGACCATCTGACAACAGTGAGATGATTTTGAAGCTAGGTGGGTGACTGATCAATAACTACAGCAGATGTTGGTCCCAGAATGGCAGCACAAGGAATTCCTCATGCCTTATCATCCTCATACCTTCTAACTCTCGGGGAAAGCAATATCGACATCTCATAAACCACATTGTGTATTTGTTCCCCATTAGATAACAGTAAACACCGCCTTTTCTGAAGTCATGACCAGCATGATCAACCCTAGGCTATGTTTAAAATTATAGGAACTTTGTCATTTGTGACCTTCTAGGCCAGGTCCTCAAAAAAAAATGGGGACAGATATTGTTTTACATCCCTATTAACCTTCTTCCACCTCTATCTCTACTCCCAGGCTCCTGCACTTTATAGTTGCTATTGTTTCTGAAACTTTTTACCTGTCTTTCATGTGGCCCTTTCCAATATCTACAGAAATATTGCTTCTTGTGGACCAAAAATAATATATAAACCTCTGTCAAGACAGTGACAGGTTGAATAGATTTACACTGAGATGTGAATTATTGATCCCTCCACCCATCGCTTTTAATCCACCCTTTGTTGTTTGCATCTTAGAAAAGGAGTCTAGTTAATTCATATAATTGAAACAGGATTGGGATGGAGAGAGATGACTAGTACATGGTGTATCATCTCTTGAGCCTCAGCCTCTCTCACCTCATGGTAGGGCCTCTACACTGCAACTCTCTTGTCCCACTCTCTTAACATTACCCTGCGTATCATTGAGTCCAAAACATACACTCCCTTTCTCCAGATAGTCCTTTTCCAAAACTCTCTGCGGTGACTGGGAACCTGTGTTCTCATTTCAGGTAGGCTTGGATTCTTTCACCCAAATATCTCCTAATCCTGGTGGATTTGATGAAATGGTTCTTAAAATATGAAGTAGTTTGTTGCAACAAAGAAACCAAAGCAGAGACTACTGAGTAAATATTTCCTCTGTATCCATATTTTTAAAGAACTATGTACTTCTCACTGATTTGCTTCTTTCCCTGTCTGAGTGTGAATGAAGCTCTCCTATTCTAAACATCCAGAGAGGTACAGAATCCAAGAGCATAGAGGAATAGAGCCAGTGTGAAGCCTAAAATGTGACAGTAAGGAAAGCCAGACAGGCTCTAAGATTAGGGTGACTTGTGTGGCCCTGGTAACTAGCTTTCATTCCTACTTATCATGAAAGAGCTCCAAACATATAAATAAGATTGTTACAAAGATCCCTCAGCCCTCCCATTGCTAGTCCAGGGCAAACTGCTCAACTTATTACCTTTCTCACTCAAGTTGGTGGAACCAAGGCCAAAACTATGGGTCACATTCTTCAGTTAAGCTCCTGGGATTTCTGGACTAGCCTGAGTTCAAGGTAGTTTGAGGTTTGTGAGAATTCTCAGGGAGCCAGAATTTATTTATTTACTTATTCAACAAATTTTTTGAACACCAACTATGTGCAAGATATTCTTCTAGGCACTAAGAATGCAGTGGTGACAACAACGGATAAAATACTGTTTTGTTCTGAAGTCAGAGCAGGCAAAGCTAAAAATAAATGAATAAACAAGATAAAAAGTAATATGACAGGTGATAACAAGTCCTATAGAGAAAAACAGATCAATGTAAAGGGGAACACATACCTAAACCTGAATCTCAGGATCGACAGCACGACTGGATTAAAACTTTGAAGATCAGAAGCACTGAAAAGAGGAGGATGCCTCTGTCTAGATACATAAAATTATGTTAATTAAGTTTATTCTATACTTATTAATGCATGTAAGAAAGTGCAAGCAAGTTCTGATTTTAAAAATCACATTTCTAATGTTTATTTTTAAAGGCATTATAAAGCCCTGAATTGTTCAACTTCTGTGCTTAGTCTGTCTATCTTTGGGTATTTATGCTCTTGTACAAGCCACAAAGACCTCAAAAGGCTAATGGAGACCCAGGCCTAGGCAATTTCCAGTCAGCAAAGTTGACCATGTCAAGGCCTCAACCTCCTCTTTCCTCAGGCTTCGTCTTGTCTCTGTCCCTTGATTTCTCTTTGTCTCTGTCCCTGTCTCTCTTTCTCTCTCCACCCTTCCTTTCAGCAAACCATACTCTCAGAGAAGGATCTGAATGCTAACTCAGTGCTGTAATAAAGGGGTTTGGGATGGAAACCCAAATCTGATTTTCGTACTCAGCTTTCTTACTCACTGTGTGAACTTGAGCAAGTATCTTCCTCTCTCTTTGAGTTCTCCCATTAGTAAAATGAACAGGTTGTTCTCGGTCATCTTTGAGGTTCCTGATAAATCTAAGGCTGGAACTTCAAACTCATTGATGTTGAGCCAGAATTAACAGTACTTATTAATAATGTTGATATGGATGGGGTGCTTACTAAGTGCCAGATACTGTACTAAGAACTATACATGTATTACTTCTTACAAATACTAAGAAATTTTATGATTAACCACATTCTATAGATAAGGAAACCGAGGCTTAACAAGCTGAAGAAACTTAAAATAGTCATAGAGCTAATAAGTGCCAGTCTGATTTGATCCTAGTTCTGTATGTTACTAAAGTCTGTATTCTTAACCAGTACTGCTTTGTCCATCCAGGACTATTGAGTCTTAAGCACAAGAAACACATTTTTAATGGTGGAACTTCAGCCATTATGAAGAAGAGGGAGGCTTTGGGGATAAGGGATTCTTCTGTTCCTTTGAAAACATTCCACAAAAGTGTCTGCCTACTCCCACTTATACATAAGACCAGAGTTTGAATAATAATAATAATGATATTAATGAATACATTTCAAATGCTCCAAATGTGTCAGAAAGTAGCACTCAAAATCCTATGACCTCCTTTTTGAGATGACAAAACCTAGGTTTAGAGAGCCTAAATAACTTGCCCAAAGGCATAAAGGCAATCAATGGCAGAATCAAGTTTTGCATACAGGCTGTCTGATTCTATGCCCCCAGTCAGCTACACCGAAATTTGCTCTAATATATAAACAACTAATATTTATCAAACATTTACTATGTGTTTGGCATTATGCTTTGTAGATATCTCTTTTAATCTTCACAACAATTTTATGAGACAGGTACTCTTATTATCTCTTTTACAAGCAAAGGAATTGAGACACAAAGAGTTAAGGAACTTACCCAAAGTCTCCTAGTTGGTAAGTGAGTCTTTATGAAATCCAACATCTAGCCATGATAAGGCCCACAAAATCATGCCTTTTTCTATTGCTCAACCTCATCTCTTACTACTCTCTCTTTTATACTTAAATCCCAGATACATTGGTCTTCTTTCTTATTAAAATGGAACTATTGTCTTAAGGCATTTCTCTTTGCTGTTCTCTCCACTTAGAATACTTTTCCACTAGGTCTTCATGTGGCTGGCTCATTCTCATCATCCAGGTTCAAATTTTACCTCTTCAGAGAGGCCTGCCTTGATCAATCTACAGGAGATGTGCAGTTACTCTATCACTTTACTATAATTTTCTTTAGAGTGGTCTCTGATCTTATTCTTTTAAATTTATTTGTTCAGTGTCAGTCTACATAACTCTCCATAAAATTTAAGTTCCATGAAGGCAGCAATCATGCTGTTTTCAATACAGTATCTAGTATATAGTAGACATTCAAGTAATAATTGTTGAATGAATCAAAGTGGCAGATCTCAGAAGGAAAACCAGGTCTGTATGACTTTAAGGCTCTGTTCCATACTCTACTGAGTGTTAATTTATCCTTTGAGCCTTTTATTTTCCCCAAAGTGCAATATCTTTTCTAATTGCTTTGTGCTGATTTTCATCAGAAACTGACATGGAGGAACAAAACTTTTTCATTTTAAATGCAATTGGCAAAGTACATACCTAATTTCCTAAAGAGGCTATTTTCATTACTCTATTTTGTCCCCTCCCCAGCTTTATTGAAATATAATAGACAATTAGTTGCTTGTATTTACATTGTATAATTCAATGATTTTTTTCAACTATAGTTGGCGTAAAATAATATATTAGTTTTGGTTGTACAGCATAGTGGTTAAAGGTCTATATAATTCACAAAGTGATCACCCCAGTAAATCTAGTACCTCTCTCCTCCTTACATATTTATTACAACATTATTAACTATTTTCTTTATGCTACACTTTATATCTCCGTGTCTATTTTGTAATTATCCATTTGTATTTCATAATCCTGTTGCCCTTTTTTGCCATTCTCCCAAACCCCCTCTCATCTAGTAGCCCTCAAAATACTCTCTGTACCTATGAGTTTATTTTCATTGTTGTTGTTGTTGTTTATTTCATTCTTTAGATTCTACATGTATGAGAAATCACGTAATATTTGTCTTTCTCTATCTGACTTATTTCATTCAGTGCAATACCCTCTAGGTCCATCAAGGCAATATCTTTTTCCAGTCCCTTCCTTTTAGTCTGTGTGTGTCTTTTAATCTGAAGTGAGTCTCTTATAGGTAGCATATGTAGGCATCTTGTTTTATTATCCATTCAGCCACTCTATCTTTTCATTACAGCATAGTTCTTTTGTATTTGAGGTACTTGTTGATAGGAATGTAGTTATCACCATTCTTTATTCATGTTTTTGATATATGTTTTTTCTTCTTAAAGAAGTCCCTCCAACAATTTCTGTAATACTGGTTTGGTGTTGATAAATTCCTTTAGCTTATTTTTGTCTGGGAAGCTCTTTGTCTGTCTTTCAACATGATAGCTTTGCTAGATTAAGTTATATTGGTTGTACATCCTGGGTTTTCATCACGTAGAATATTTTCTGCCAAACCTTTCTGTCCTGTATAGTTTCTTTTCAGAAATCAGCTGCTAGTCTTATGGGTGCTCTTTTGTATATAACTGCTTTTCTCCTCTGCTTTTAAGATTCTCTCTTTCTATTTAACATTTGGCATTTTAATTATAATGTGCCTTGGTGTGGGTTTCTTTGTGTTCATTTTTTTGTGGGGGAATCTCTGAGCTTCCTGGGGTTGTATGTCTATTTCCTTCACCAAGTTAGGGAAGATTTCCAATATTTAATAGTGTCCCATAGCCTCCTTAAATTATTATTATTACCCTGGCTTCTTCTTTCTTGCCATTCTTATTGAGTGTCCTTGGCTTCCCCATCCTCTATATTGGTGGTTCGATCCTCTTCTTTATCCACTCTGTTGATTCCCTCTAAGATACTTTTCATTTCAGATAATGTGTTTTTCATTTCTGACTGGTTCCCTTTTATAATTTCCATTTCCACTTTTACTTTTTCTTAATCTCTTTGTTAAAGTTCTCACTGAATTCACCTACACTTCCTCTAAGTTCATTGACCATCTTTATAACCAGTGTTTTGAACTCTGCATCTGCTAGATTGCTTGACTCCATTATTCCTGGATCTCTGTTCTGTTCTCTCATATGATTTCTGCTTCTTTGTCTTCCCATTTTGGCTGCCCTTCTGTGTCTGTTTCTATGTACTAAGCAAAGCTTCTAAGTCTCCTGTTCTTATTAGTGTGGCTTTGTGTAATAGATGTCCAGAGGCAAAGTCCTGAGAGGCGTTCAGCTGCAGGCCAAGTTTAGCCCCAGCATGTCCCACTCTGTGGCCAGCTGTTAAGATTCAGCAAGTAATCCACAGATGATGTGCTTATAGTTGCCATAAGAAACCACATGAGAAACCGCGGCCAGCTAACACCAGTGTGAGTCTTAGAGTTGGTTCAAGGAGCACCGGACTCGCAGAGGACACAACTGGGTATGGCTTTGGTGGGACAGCGAGTTTGAGGAGGCGGAGTTTCAGGGAATTCTCTGGGTGAAGTAACCTATGACATCTTAGCTATGGTGGCTCTGAGTCTGCCCGCTGGGAGCGGGGAGGGCTCAACAGAGGAACAATTGATACCACCAGCACTTTTGCCCATGAGAAAGGCTCACCTCCGACCCTTTCTCAAACAACTCAGTGTACCCCTGTAAATCCCTGATGCCCTCACCCCCAAACAGCTGCCCCAGTGCTGGTGCTCAGAGCGAGCAGGTTTGTCACCGCAAAAGTCTACTGGTAGTCATGGCCCCTTTAAGAAGTGTCTGCAGCTGCTGGCTGCCGCAGCCTCTATTCCACTCAGCTGTGGGGACCGAGAAGCTTCTCTTCTTTGCTCTCTCCTACTTTCTACCATTGCAGGGTGATTTCTTATTTCTCTTCCTAGTTGTAGTGCTTCTGTTCATCTAGATCCCAGGTAATTTTGCTTGCTGTTTGCTCCATGTTTCTGTCCCAACTTTGATTTCATCACAAGAACAATGAACAAAACCTCTATCATCTACACCATATTTTCTCCAATCTCTAACCTATCTCTTTTTACTTTTGAGGTTTTTTTTTTTGTTTGTTTTGTTTTGTTTTTTTTTTTTTTTTTTTTTTGCAGAATGTAGGGGTTCCCACATAGCTTTTCAAATAATCAAGGAAGAGCTCAAAAGAAGACAAATCTTGAGTTTGTTTAAAAACCTTAAGCTAGGTTATGGCCATGCCACCCTGAACAAGCCTGATCCCATCTGATCTCAGAAGCTAAGCAGGCCTGGTTAGTACTTTGATGGGAGACCACCTAGGAAGTCCAGGGCCTGGTTAGTACTTGGATGGGAGACCACCTAGGAAGACCAGGTGCTGTAGGCGTAAAAAATAAAAAAATAAGG
>NW_006439187.1:540934-569145 GCF_000325575.1 Pteropus alecto
CTATATTCAAATCCTATGTAAATAACTCCACCTTTCATTTTGCAGTTTCCTCTCATCTAATTTATTCTTTCTGGCACTCACTGGCACTTCTGAGTTTTACATTAGACTAGAGCCTTAAGTCCACATGGCATGTAACACAGCACATACAACTGACTACAAAAAAGTATCTTGTTACTTGTGATTCTGAACAATCTTCCACTACTTTCAGTGCACATCCCCCTGGTTGATTTTTCAGTCAATTTCTTTACTAGAAACTACTGTCTAGCCATTGACAGGATATGTTTTTACTAAAGAAATGAAAAGGGAGGGAAAATTGCTATGTGATTGGATGCCATCCAGGAGGTGCATACATAGCTTTAACTGTAATGGAGTATAATGGCAGCCTTTTTCTAGGAGGATCTGGGGCCAATGCTCACAGTTTTCTGTTTACAGATTTGCTTGGAGTAGTCTGGGCTAGCTTTTCAAATAAAATGTACTGCTATCATCATCTGCCAAGATGCTAACTGAAAAGATCCATTATTTTTGATATTTAATACATTATAAATTATATGGGGATTGTGTTGACTGACACGGACATCTGGGAGGATGTTCAGAATTTTTTTCCTAGGTCAGGTAGACTGCGTGAGTGCCTATTTGTTCATCAATGACCAATTATGCATTCATAGAAAAAAGGTCTCTTCTCAGCTGCTGGTCAGCTAACCTCAGAGGAACTGGAATGGCTGGATTTGAAGGATGGAATGCAAATGAGCAGTGGCCAGTTGAAATTCATATGGAAAATGTATAGCTGCCTATTCCCTAACAGAGTCGAATTGTGAGCTGGCCTGGGCTTGAAGGGCAAACAAATCCCATCTTGGCTAAGCAGTGCTAAATGTGTTTTCAAAGCCTTTTCTCACCTTCCATATTGGCTGTCTCTGCAGACTGCAGAAGTACTTTTTACTCTTTAACATTGACTGGGAGTTATTTTGGTTGATGTCTCCCAATTCACCAACAGACTCATCTACACAAGAGAGAAATGAAAATTGCGAAACCAGTGGTGGTGTCTGGTTGGTCATGAAGAATTTTTATTTCACTAATAATTCACCTGTTTGTTCCCTGCTAAAACACTTGCAGTTATGTTTCAGTCCACAGCTTTGGTTTGTTCTGGGCCATTTTTGGCTTCATATTTAGGCCTTCATATGAGGAGTGCTTGACATACCTCCCCCTAAAACAAGGCATACCTGAGGATTAGCTGTTCTCACAAACTGAGATGGATTTTCAATGAGTTGTTAATTCTGTCTTTCCTGGCCCCAATGACAAATGACATACCTTTACTAGACAGTGAGCTGGAGTGGAGGCTATAGTGGGGAAAAAAAGGGCGAGTGAGAAAAAAACCCTTTACTAAGTTGAAAAACAGGACATAACAATTAAGTCTAGTCAAAAATGGCCATTGTTATTGAATTAACAGATGATGAATTAAAAAACAATGAAATTAATATTTTTAATAAAGTCAGAGTTCAAAATATCGAAACTATTTTGATGAATATAATTGTTTTGGCTGATTTAAAAAAAAAACTCAAACCAGCATTTAACAATCAACATCAATCTTTTTAAGGTCTAAATTAAGCAATGTACTCAAGAAGTCCTGGCTGCCATTTTTGTTCCTGCACATGGAACTTACTGTGTGAATGGTGTGTGTGTGTGTGTGTGTGTGTGTGATATACATGCTCATATAGACACATACCTCATATTTATATCTACATGTGGGTATCTATATTATATGTTTCTTTTTAAACTCATGTTTTGTGAGTCAGTAATGATATTTTAAAAGGGTGGTTGCTATTAGGAGTGCAATTTCAGCCACCTGATGCTTACAAACAGTAGGAACTATAAGTTCCACTTTTATGGAAAAAAAAATGATGTGAGGGAAATTTATTACAATAGGGAAATTCCTGTTGATTTCTAGAGAAACTGAATATCATATGAGCTGACAAAATGGAAGTCAATAACAGGATGGAATGTCTCCCAATCCAACTCCCCAACAATATCTATTTTTTTAAAAAAAATTATAGCTATTTATTATTTATGTATTATTTACAATTATCATTTAAGTCCAAGTTCGACTGTCACTTCCTCTAGTTAAGTCTTTCTTATTATCATCAGGCAGAATTAGCTGGTTGTTTTCTACTCTTGGCTACCTTAATATCTTGTATATAACTTTATTTTCCTGTCTGTCACATTATTTTATAATCTGTCTACTTCTATGTCTGCTTCTTTTTATAACACAGTTACCTCTGTGGCACCATTTACCTAGCAAATAGGAGGTACTCACTGAATGCTTGTTGTGTGAAAGAATGACTGGGAAGGTGACGCATTATAAATATTGCAAAGAACTCTAGGTATAGTGACCACAATTTCTGAATCAATCATCAGGTCCTATGACCATTAAATGACTTTTATGCTACTTTTAGGTACGAGTGACAAAAGTAAGAGATGTATTTTGAAAAGCAAAGTATTACAATTGCCAGGACTTTTCAGTGATTTATGAAGACATAAGACATAGGATACAATATTTGAAATTGGGTGTCTTGGAAAAACTGATGTGTATGATTGTCATAGCTATAAGATCTCAAGGATGCTTGATTAAAGAATGACAGTTTATCTGATAACTGTTAGCAACTCTACTGTAGTAAAGAGAAGGTTGTTGGTCCTGATCTCTGAAAGAAGGGTAGTGCACTGGAGATACTTTAGACACAGACTGTGGAACACGTAAATAAATGGAGTGAGCTCAAATGACTTAAATTCACTCTTTGGAATATTTTTACATAGAAAGAACAAAATACATTATTTTCAGTATTTGCATATAGTCTAGTACGTTTTACAGGAACTCAATCTATTTTCACCAATCAGTTAGACTACCACAGTATTCTGTGGATGAGAGAGGAGAAGAGGTATATGTTTATCGAATACCTATTTATTTTCTCAGTACTAGTCTAAGACTTTAATATACATTATCTCATTTAATGCTACAACTACTCTATGAGGCAGGTATAATCACATTTTTAAAGTTGACCGAATTAAGGTTAGAGAGGAGTATAGCTGAAATTCAAACCTACTCTGAATGAGTCCAAAAAGGTAAAGGTGGATTTCAAAGACAGATTTATACTACTTAAAAATTTATAATCTTTCCACTGCACTTTGGTGACTACTAAACAAATTAAATTAATACAAGTCCATATATTTAAGGGAATGTAACTACCATATATTAAACACTGCGATAACAATTGCCATATACCATACTTAATCCTCTTAACAATTTCTTAAAACTACCCTCCAAAATAGGTATAATTTTCCAGATAGAAAAACTGAAGTTCAGAAAAGTTAAATAACTTGCCTAAACCACATAGTTAGTGTATGATAGCTTAAAACTTGTACAGACATCCACTTACTATGAGTGCTTCCAAATATCAGGCCTTCTCGGGTATACTTTGAACCCACACTTGTTTCTACTCCTGCTCTCACTCTGAAGGGGACCATGGTTACTTCTTCTGTGAAAGACTTTCTCCTTTTTATCCCAGGGCTCAGGCATTTCTCAGCAGTGTCCATGAGTAAGCCCACCTTTAAGACTGTGAGTGACAAACTTTTACTATGTATTTATTGGCATTTGGATTATAAGGCCTGTGAAATATGAACTTTCCTCCTGTCCTTGTCATTGATAGGGAAGTGTCTCTCAAAACTGACAGAGCACTCCTAGGCTCTTGAAACTGAAACTTGAGCTGATATTTCAGCAAGTAATCCAAAGTGTCAGTGAGCATGTATGTTCTAAAGTGAGTTGGAGTTGCTTCAAAATATCGTTGAATAGCTGGGGTGGCAGGGAGGGAAGGATAGAAAGGATATTGAGGGCCAAGCCTCTGAAAACCAGCTAGTTATATTTTTCCCTGCAGGCAGCTTTATGGGACATGCATGAAGGCTTTTATAAATGTGCTATGCCTATACAGAGCAACACGTGCCTTCACTTTCTCCAAAGTCTGTACTTGGAATTCCTCCCACTGTGTAAATAATTCATGTTTGCCTCATATTTATCCACTGTTTGCCTCAAGGAGAAACAAAAATAATAGCTGCAAGTTTGTGCTTCACAAGAAACAAGAGTATGTATAGTTCTAATTGTGAAAACATGCTTCTTCTTCCATTTGAGTAGTCAAAAGAAAAGGACTAGTCACACACAAGCACAGAAACAGATTAGAGAACTGTGAAAGAAAAAAAGTGTGGATATTCTCTCAATCTTCTTCTCATTCACTGCTCTTTTCCAAACAGGTAATGGAACTACCAAGTGTTTCCAAATAAATTCTGAAAATGTTGTCTTTAAACTGTGGAATTTGCATCATAATCTATAAATAGTGTATACATTTTCTTACAAGATGAGTTATAGGCACAGTTTGTCTGTACATCAAATCCCTCTATACAGAAACACTTCTGCGGTGAAAAATTCACCTTAGCGGAGGTATTCCCAAGGCCCAGGCTATAGCTTATGTGAAGGGGGTTTTATTGATCTGGTGAAAGGAAGTGTGCAGCACAAAAGGTATTTCTGCTGGGTTGCAAAAAGAAAAAATCACTTTCCCTCTGGGTGGAACAACCAGCCAGAACAGATCACTTGGCTTTAAAAACCACTATTTGCTAAGCAGCTGCACTGGCTAATTCACCACCAGGTAAGAGGAAGAATATCACAGTGGGAAGAGCACCCATCTTGGAATTAGACCAGAGTTTAAACCTCGACTTTTCATTTGGAGTTAGACCAGAGTTTAAAACTAAATTTTCACATGAACTTTGGCAAATTACTTACTCTTTTGGAATACAGTTTTTTCATTTAAAAGTATATAATATCTGCTTCATTGAGCTCTTATACTGATCAGAGATGAGTTAGTACCACCCCAAACCTGGTGTGTGTGTGTATGGGTGTAATATATAGACTATAAATCAAGAAGAATGTGAGTTTTAGTACAGACATTGCCACTAAATAGCTTTATGGCCTTAAACAATTCCTTTTCCTGCTTTGGGTCCAAGTTTTTTTATGGGTAAAAGGATGAGAATAGACTAGGAAAATTTCAAGATCATTTTCATGACTAATTTTGTGCATTGTTAGGAAATGTTTTCCTGGAGATGCTAGGGAGGCTAGATATGCTTTAGACTTCCATGAGCGTGGTGTGTAGGCTTTTGGTAACTTTGATTAACCCATAGCATCCCAAAGATGTAGCTGAAGCTAGGATAGGACAAGGAAGGAAGCACTATGATGTTTACTTTGAGAAGTTCCCTCTTCCCTTTTCTTTTTTTCTTCTTTTAGCTGCTCTTCAAAAATCTCCTAAGGAAGCTACCAAGTAGCACGTGAATTTTAAAGGTAAACTGTAGTCAAACAAACTAAAGACAATTTCTAAAGAGAATGGCATCTGCTAGCAAGCTCCCTAAGGTTGCCTTTTTGTCAGCTTCAAGGTGAGTAGGACTTTCAGAAGCCAAGAGTAAAGAGGAGGTTCTCAATTATCTTTGCCTCTTGTTCCTCAGATAGTTAAAGGGCTTTTGTCAGAGTACCTACCCTCCAGACATTTGATCTTGTTAAATCTGAACTCAAAACAAGGATACAGTTTCTGGAATCAGATAAATCTGGATTTGAATATTAGTGCTGCCACAGAACAAGTTGTGTGGCCTTGAACAAGAGATTTGACATCTCTGGTCTCTATTGTATTTATCTGTGAAATGGAGTTACTTTATAGGGCTTTTGTGAGGACAAAATGAGCAGATCAATATAAAGCACATAGCATAGCTACTGGTACATAACAGATACCCAATAAATAATAGCTGATACTATAATTGAGCTGGTTTGAGACAATTGATACTTAAGAGAAGTACCTATAAACTATTTTCTGGATAAAATTGAGTTATGAGACAAATGTATACCTTCATTTAATATCTATTGAGTACCTACAATTTTCCAGGAACTATTATAGGAAATGAGTATAAAAGAATATAAAAAGGTTTACTGCCTTCACAGATTTTGAAACTGAATAGAGGAAACAACAAATAAACAATTAGAGCATAATGTGATCAGCAATATAATGGAGATGAAAGAAGTAGAAGGTGCCATGAGAACATATAGCAGTGCTATCTAACCAAGACTTTGGAGCCAGAAGAAGCTTTTTGGAGAAGGTCACATATAAGTTAAAAACTGATGAAACAGTAAGAGTTGGTCAGATAAAAAGAAATTTAAGTTTTGGAATGATAACAGTACAGTTCACAGAATATATTGCAGAGGCATAATAATGAAGATAGAAAGGTCAGTTAAGAGATTATTGCAGAATTCTAGGCAAGAGATGATGGTGAGGGATTCAAAGAAAAGTACGGAATTATGACCAATTAAGAGGTGGAATCCACAAGGTTTGGTTATTAGATATGATGTGTGAGGGACAGGGAGGGTCATGGGCATCTAAAGTGCCTACTCGTGTCATCCACTGAGATGGGGAACACAGGAGAAGGAAAAGCTAATGAGTTCAGTTTCAGATACATTGAATTTGAGATGCATGTGGAACTTCAAGTTGAGAGTATATATTAAGCAGTATATACAGTATACCCATTTGAATCTTGTGGGGAAGATTTGTATAGGAAAATGGTAATCAAACCACAGAGATGGTAGATGAACCAAAAGGAATGGATGAAATCATTCAGAGAAAGTATCTGAAATAAAATTAAAATTGGGTCAGGGACAGAATTTTGGGGAACACCAAGATTCAAGAAGCAGGCAGAGAGAGAGGAGCTTCAAAGGACAATGACAAAGAGTGACTGTAGAGGTAAGAGGAAATCCTTGCAAAGATGATTTTGTGGAAGCCATGGGAGGAGAACATTCAAGAAATAGGGATTATTAATATAAAATGCTAACAAAAAGGTAAATGAGTAAAGAAATGAAGAGTATTCTTTGGCTTTAATAATAAGAAAGATTGTGATATTAATACTATGTCCTTGACTTTCACTGAAGGACATTAGAAAAGACCAAATGGCAAACGTGACAACACATCCCATAAAATTGCTACTACCAAAGGCTCGAATCTTTAATGTTATTCTCCGTCTGTCATATACATATACACTTACTAAATTCTTGTTAGAGATTAGTGCCAGGAAAACTTTTCTCTCTTTTATGTATACGTCCTACAGATAACCATTGAATTTCTACTTTACGACTCACTGATGAGTTCTTGGATTACAAAGTTAGTTGGGTCATAGACCCTGTTCTCAATAAACTCATTAAAACTTAATTCATTCATATAATAAATATTTATTAAGTCCCTACCATATTCTAGGTCCTGTGCTAATCACAAGATGGGCATAGTCCTTGCTTGCATGTGGCTTGTGGTTTATTTCCTGAAGAACTGAACTGTTATGCTTTAATTTATTGGATAATGGTCACTGTATAACTATCAAATTTTCTTTCTTGTCTTCAAATCTAGGAACCCCCAAATTATTACTTAGATATCTAAAACAATTCTATCTCATTCCACCCAGATTCTTTGATATGGCATTTTAACCTTTCTTTAACAGCTCTAATTGCACATGTCTTTTATCACATGACTCTGAAAATCCTTGTTGAAAGAAACTAAAGTATAAATAAGAAACAGAAGAATACACATGAACAAATAAATAATAAAAACACTGAGGATAGTAAGAAATGAAAACAGAGCCCTTCCTACCTATTATATTTTGTTTAAATGGCTTTCACACAGCAATTGCCCTTTGATTTCACTTACTCTGTTCATCTGTAACTTTCCAATCACCGCACTAGAAAAACTAATTTAACTTCCAAACTACTCACTGAAACAGTACAAGATCACATCACGGTACCTCCTCAATTACAAAGCACTTGAACTCATGAGCTAGAGTCAAAGAGGAGAGCTGTGTGGAGGATATAAATAAATGAATGATTCAAAAAACACAATATCTTTTTGAGAATGAATGACACTTTGTTTAGAGAATTGCTCCCTTTTCTTTATCTTCAGAGTACTTGATCTTACTTGCTAATTTATTGCTCAGAATAAAGAGTATTGTTATCTCCATTTACAGATAATTCCAGTTCAGAGAAGTTAAATAATTTGCCTAAAGTCACACAGTTAGTGGACAACTGACAAGATTCAAACACAGGTATGTCTAGCAATAATGTCCATGTTCTTTCTTTCATATTTCCAAATAAAGTCTTATTCATCAACACCCACTTATTTCCAAAATTCAGTGTATTCCAAATAGTCACTGCTTTCTTGAGTGACTTTAGATCAAATATAAGTTATTTTAAGTTCAGATTTCTTAGTGCTAACCTTCACAGCCCTAGGATATATTTTAAAAAGTGCCAAGGATTTTACCATGGCATTTTTTACAGGTGTTTTCAAGGACAATCAAAGCCAGGAACATGAAATATGTCTCACCTCTATCTCAAAGTTTTAAAAAATCTGGGGCACAGAGTCTTACTTCTGTTCATTCACTTGCTAAGAAAACCCAGACGACTTTGCGCCCTGGACTATGGAATCCATGAATGTTGATACATGTCACATTCAGGAGATGCTGTTCTGAAAATTCTGGCATCTTCATATTATTAATATTTTTGGAGGAGATATACTTGGTAATATTATTATGTCTTCCTTTAAGAATACAAATCAAAAATAATTTTCTGAATACCTATAGAGAGCTGTGCATTGTAGGAGATAGACAGATGAATACAATTTTGACACAGGCCTTATATTTCATGCTAAGGGGTTTGAAGTTATTCTGTACCTAACCCACACGTACTAAAGGGGTTAGAGCAGAAAATGACATGATCATTTTGGGGCATCAGGAAGATTACTTTAGGAAGATTTCTCTGAAGGATCTGTGGAGAATGGATTAGGAAGGTGAGAAAGGAAGGGGGCAAAATATTTAGGGGCTCTTGTTAGTCCAAATGACAAATTTTGAGATGTAGGCTTAAAGGTAAGGAAAATCAAAAGGAAGGAACAAATTAGATTCATTTATAACCAATTAGATTATAAACAATTAGAAGAAAGAGAGGTGGAGTT
Source organism: Pteropus alecto (assembly GCF_000325575.1). NCBI lineage: Eukaryota > Metazoa > Chordata > Mammalia > Chiroptera > Pteropodidae > Pteropus > Pteropus alecto. Next base: position 549,988 of record NW_006439187.1, read on the forward strand.
GTCCAGGATGATACCAAGATTTCTGAATTGTATTATTGGGTAGATGATTATACTATTACAAAGATAGGGATATTGAAAGAAGATTGAGTTTGAGATAGAGGTAGGGTAAAATTGTGTTTTTGGAAATTTTGAGATGGAGATGCTTGTTTTCTATTAGGTGGACATGTCTCATACATAATTAGAAACATGGGTATGGAGCTCAGAAGACAAACAGTGAATAAGATATAAAGTGAGAATATGTTGAATGAGAAAGTACTCAAGAATGAACCTATGAAGTACACTATAGAAGGAGGAGCTGATGAAGGAAACTAAACAGTAGCTAGAGATATGTGAGGACAGAGTTTAACAAGGAAGAAGATATGTTTTGATTAGTTGTAAATGAACAGAGAGGTTAAGTAGGCTCATGATTTAAAATGATCCAGTGACTTTAGACACTAAGAAGTCAGCAGTGACCCTTGTGGGAGTAGTAGTTGGAATGGAAGCCACATTACTGTACATTGAGGATTGAATTGGTGGTGAGAAAGTGGAGAAAGCCTAATCTTTTTTATAACATTGTCCATGAAGGAAAGTAGAGATAGAGCAAATTAGAGGGGAAAGTAGAGTCTAGAGAATTATTGTTGTTGATAGCATTCTGATTGTTTTTAAGGTGAAGATTCTTGAACAAGTTCATATGCTAAAGAGAAAGAGACAGTACAAGGAAAATAAGAAGGTTATCAAGGAAGCAGAGAGGATAGGATAAGCAATGAAAAGAAAAAATAATACTTCTTCAGTAAACTGTCAGGAGAAAAGTAGTTAAGGATGGCTACAGATGTAGACAAATTTGTAGGATTGGAGCTAGGAAGTCATGGAAGTTCTTATCTGATGACCTCTGTTTTTCTCAGTAAGTAGATTATGTCATCTGCTCAGAAGGAGGGGGCAGTTGTGATGGGGATTCAGAAAAGAGGTTTGGGATTACTTATGAGTATATGGAAGAAGGAGTTGACTAGAAGAATTTCTGAGCTGCATTGAAGCCCTGCTAGATGAGATTTACAGTGGTCACTCTGCGTGGTTGTGCAGTTTTCTCCTTTACAGCACTCAGGTGCTTAGGTGTAACAGCAGAGAAGGAAGGTGCTGAGATTGCTTCAGGACAGAGATTTATTAGGCAGATGATTTAGATAAAAGGAAAAGGGAGTTTAGAGTCCTGGAAAAGAGAGAAAATGAGGTCCAGGTTATCTAACTAGGTAGAGAAGGAATTAAAGAGGGAGAGAGACAAGTTGTGCATTGGAGTAAAGGGGGGAAGGTTGAATGACAGTAAATCAGAGAATAAGAATAGAGAAAGACATTAGAGAACTAGAGGTAATTGTCTTGGGGACCATTAATGAAATGTCTGAATTTCTTTTGTAGATGAAGCAGTTTTACCTTATGGCAATGTCCAGATGTGGCCAAAAGATCAGTTGGCTGAAACAGACTTTGTAAAAAACAAAAATTGTAGTTTAAAAAGATAAAAAGTCTATCGGGCTAAAGTAGTAAGTAGATTATTTTCATGGACACTGACATATCTCTAGATGACATCAAGATTTAAAATGGTAAGGTAACTTGGAGCTAGAATCCTTATGAAAGGACTGAGGCAGTGGTTAACAGTTAGCATCAAAGTGGAAGGAAAAGATGGTTGAACTAGAAAGTATGCATCTTGAAGGACAAAAATTTTGGTACATGATAAAGGAAAGGTTTTGGTCTGGAAGTGACGATGGAAGCAAGGAAACTGCCAGTGCTACCTCTGGATATGTGAGGATTGTGGGAGAACCAATCACTATTTGATAAAGCTTCAAGAGAACCAGTTAACTCAGGATTTGGTAGTCATTTCAATAATAGAGATTTGAGATTGACCTTTTATTTCTCATTGCATTTATTGATTAGAATTTAGCTTTCTCTCTTTACGTCTTTACACATGGATAAACAAGTGTTTTATTTTGTTCCTATAAAGAAAAAAACCCAAACACTTTGAAGCAATGCAAAATTTTAGAAAGATATTTTGACTAGAGTTCAAGGATCTAACCTCTAGTCTTGGTTCCAAAATTGTGTGATCTTGGAAAATTCTCTTTTATTCTCTGAGGAATTTTTACTAGAATACCTCTAATGCCTCTTTCAGGTTTGTCACTTTCAATCTATTCCAATTAGTCTTCTTTTTGTACCTTTTTTCCCCCAATTTAACTTATCCTGATTATTTTGTTCTGTTAATCCATGGTCCTGGGCAGGCAAAATAGATGCTATTTCTGGAATAAGATGGTGTGTCTTTAGCCTTAGCAAAATGCAAATAAATATTGAACTTGGCAAGAGTAATATATTTATAGCATTATCATTCATAGAGTACAGAGACATATAACTTGAAATGTGAAAGGAAGCAGGAAAAGTTCTGGAGCTTGAACACATATATGAACATAAACACGAGGTGTTACTAGGCTGGGTGGCAAAGGAAAGACAGGCCTAGGCGAGTAGTTTTGTTGGTAGTGGTGGAGGTAAGAGTGGTAGAGTAATAGGCTAAATTTCCACAGGTTCTCTGTGGTGGCCAGTGAGTAGCTACTTTGGAGATTGCTTTGAAGAAAGGGGATAATAAACTGAACATCTGCTGTGTGCAAGGCATTTGACATTCATCATGACAATTTAATCCTCACACCAACCTTGTCAAGTGGTTGTTATTAAGCTTGTTTTACAGAAGGAAAACAATGATAGATCAGAAAAGTTAGTAAAATGCCTAAGATCACATAGCTAGTAAGTAGAGTTGGGATTCAAATCCAGATCTTTCTGACTTGAAAGCCCATCTTCTTAATCATTCTAAACTGAAACTCTGCCTTAATAGGTCTGAATAGATTAGAGGAAGGTTATAAGGCGAATCAGTATAAAATAAAAGAGTTAAATGTATTTACTTTGGAGTCAGACAGCTTAGACTTCAGGCTCTCAGATGCTCAGTTTCTTCATCTGTAAAATGGAGATGTTAATATCTATTTCAAAGGGTGACTGTGAGAACTGAATATTTTAATCTATGCGAATCATTGGGCACAATAAAGTATAGCTAATAAAGGAATAATAGTAAGTATTAACTAATAAAAAATCACAAAAATAATTTCTATTTTAAGTGATTAAGGCGTAAGATGCCCCAGGAGAAACTTTGTCCACTTCACAATTGTGATTTGGGTAAGTGCTTTTATAAAATTCTGGGTGTCAATTACTAATGAGTGCTTCTTCTTCAAGAAACTTATTTAAATCTGGTCCTTGGTAAACATCAATAATATAATTCTTGTCCTCTGTTTATGACAAATGACAGAATCAAACATAATATATGTGTCTTTGGTCTTAGCCCTCTTGTTAAACAATCAATTCAGCCAAAGCAACTGGCTTAGTTACTAGAAAAAAATTAATTGAATTGCTAATTTACACATATAGTACTAAGACAATTAGTAAATCAGAAAAGCAATGTGCGACACCTTAATTTTGTGATTTTTTTCACCTGTTATTCAGATAGGCTTCCACCATGGATATGGCTTCCATTTTTTTAAAAAAAAATTTCAGATAATAACTGCTGATTTAACTTTAGGAAGTGGCAATTGCCTTATTATGTCCTGGGAAGAGAATAATAAAAAGAAGGTGCCCTAATCCTACTCGAATTTGGACTCCGTGTGTCTGATATTTTCTGAAGTATTCAAAGAGTTCCCAGGGATTTCAGAAAGTAAGATAATTCCCCCTTTTCATGTGAAAACATACTTATGCCACCTGAGTGTGTGGAATCTTCCAGATTTTGCCAGCATTGGCTTATGATCTGAGCTACACACTCAGTGAGACAAGGTGGGACTCTAAAAAAAATATTTAAAGTCTAAGTGTGTTTACTTTTCATTTTGGTGCCTTTAATGTTTGGTCTACATTCAATCAACCAAGGATTTATTGACCTCATTAGTCTTACTTCTCTGAGCTGATTCCTCATAGAAACCAAGATCTATATATGCTCATTTTTTTTTCCCGAGTAGGCATGAACTGCCATAGGTGTGAAGCTGAACGTTTATTCCTATTTCACACATTTATAAACATGAATTAAAAGCAGCTTTTGCTAACTAGGGACAGTTTTAGTCAGTCTCAAAGTGCTAAGAAGAGAGTCTATGGAACAAGAGTCAGACTCAGGTTCTTGTAGTCAGGTAGAGACATAGACCTACCCTATTATACCTTCTTATTTCTGGAACTATTCCTTAGAACCCACCCTAGATCTGGATAGCACTGAGGGATAGGACATATTACACTTAAATATATGCCTTTCTCCTCAACTATGCATTGTCTCATCTTGATTGAAGAGAAAGAAAATCAAAATTGTATCACCTGTTATCTTTCTATTTTTACTATATTTATTAAGCAGAAAACACTAGGTCATTATTACAATGGTGAGAATAGATTAAATACATTCAATCCTCATAAGCTCGACACTGTCTTAGAGCCATTGTGAGCCTGGGGAGAAAGACAATCTTGGTCTTCCTTTTAAAAATCAAATTGGGAAAATGAGAAGGACATATAGACTATCCAAAAAAGACAATAAATAATTAAGGGGTTAAGTCTTGACCACAATAGAGTTGGAATTAAGAGAAGGGAGATCTCAATGTAAAATTATTAGAGATTTCATGGAGTGAATTAATTAAGTCTTGAGTGTAGCTAATAGTTGGATAGATACAGCGGAAGTAATGATAAAATTTTAGGTGCAAGTAGGGTACTTAGCATGAACAAAAGGCCTGAACATAGACAAAGAATACTATAAGGAGACCACCTTGGTGGAAGCAAAAATACTGAGGTGGTAGTCTTATTTAAATTATAGTTTGATACTCTCCATTGGATGAAGTGAGGTAAATGGAAAATCCAGTAACGCTTGTTAAAATGCAGATTGCTGAGCCCCAATCTCAGAGTTTCTGATTTCCTAGGTCTAGGTGAAGGCAGAAATTTTGCATTTCTAACAGATTGTCAGGTGACTGATACTGCTGCTTCAAGGATCACACATTGAGAACTGCTGATTTAATCTAGAGAGCTTAGACACAGGCAACTTTATTATCACTGCTATTTAACCACAGTTGAAATCTGAAAGATTAAGGAGAATCGCCTACAGGACTATCAAATCTACTAATATCCATACATTTTTATAGCCACCATTTCCCCAATTAATAGGATTTTAGTTCATGACGGTAATGTAGGAAGACCCTGAACTCACTTCCTCCCTCACACTAAATCTATAGCTGCATACAGAACAATTTCCTATGTAGAAACCCAAAAACTAGTTGAATGACTAGCTACATCAAAATGGGTAGGATATTCGAGGCACAAAATCACCCTAAGTCCCACTTTGGGTGCAGAGACATACTATTGGAAAGGAACTCACAACTCTAAACTTCATGAGAAACAAACTATTCGAACCCCACATCCGGCCCTACAACTTTTAGACCTGTACCTGAGAGATGATCCTCCAAAACATCTAACTTTAAAAGTCATTGATGGTTGGATCAATAAGACCCACAAGGCTATAGTATACTTAGTAAAGGAACTTAAAGACTTGTGCAGAATCACCATGGCTACACCACAGAGCTCAGCACAGAGACAGGTGATCGAAACACCTAGTCTTTCTGTGACAGAGACCTATTTGCTTATCTTAAAGCTTTGGCCTGGTGGGGGCAGGCATTTAATTTAACACACATCTAGGGGCCTTCTAAAATATTCCCAAAGACATAGAAGGTCAGCATGTGCCATCTCCATATTCTTTCTCTACCACACTCCAGGCCACCAGTATCTCTCAGAAAGAAGCTTGTGCACATATCTGGCACCCCAGTTTTGTAGCTTCTGCCAAGGAGACAACACTTGATTACCTACCTCTGGTGGCCAGCAGAGCTTATGTTTGCAGGTCTGTAGCAAATGGAGCAAAAGGACTGCAGCAAATGGAGAAAGACTACTTAACTGGCTAACCCCCAGGGCAAATCAGAGAGGCATCAGATGAAATGTCCAGTATTTTTGAGAAAGAGGCCTATTAGGTTATTTTTATAGCTGTGGCCAGAAATGTAGGCTTCTAATTAAACATACATTTAAGGATTGACTATACCCACTCCAGAGACTGGGAAGGCTGATGGGTGCCACCTTTACACTCACTATCTTCTCTTCCCTAAGAAAGAGGATTGTACATGAGTCTAGTGCCCTGGCTTTTGATGCTGCTACCCAGAGGACACATCCCTTGATACCTGGCTCTGGTGGCCATCAAGACTTGTGTTCACAGGTTCAGTAGGATGGAAGCAAACAAAAAACAATTCTTAGCTGGTTATCACAAGGGATCATGGCAGAGGAGCAGATGGCAATGCCCATCTTTCAGTTTTTCCCTGAAAGAGGCATACTTTGTAAACTCTAAATGCTCACGCCTGAAGTTCTAGCTTCCCATCAGTCTGAATCTAGGTTCTGATTGAAATCCTTCCTTTGGGTCAGTGGCAGATCTTGGTACACTCTCAACTATTATGAGCTGCTAATAACACAGTAGGCTGCTTGGAAAATCATAAAGGTATGAGAGGTAACTACAAGCTATGATAGAGTTGAATAAGTTTCATCTCCTACATGAAACCACTCCTTCAAAACTGAGTGAAGTGGATGTCTTATCTAATGGATGCAAACCAATACAGAGAGTGAAGGGAAATGAAGAAACAAAGGAATATATTCCAACTAAAGGAACAAAATAAAATCTCAGGGAAAAAAATTAATGAAATGGAGATAAGTGATATATTTGATAAAGAGTTCAAAATGATGGTCATAAACATGCTTACTGAGGTTAGTAAAATAATGCATGAACAAAGTGAGAATTTCAACAAAGAGAAAATATAAGAAAATAACCAGAAATCATAGAGCTGAAGAATACAATAACTGCCCTGAAAAATACAGTAGAGGGGTTCAATAGCAGACTAGATGAAGTGGAAGTAAGTATAAGTGATTTGTCTGATTTAATTCACTTAACATAATACCTTCTAGGTACATCTGTGTTGTCACTAATGTCAATATTTCATTCTTTTTTATGGCTGAGTAATATTCCACTATATATGAATATTATTTTTACTTTTCAATTACAGTCAACATACAAAATTGTATCAATTTCAAGTGTACAACGTAGTGAATAGACATTTATATAACTTAAGATGTAATCGTTTTGATAAATTTAGTACCCATCTGACACTATACATAGTTATTACAATGTTATTGACTATATTCCCTATGCTGTACTTTACATGCCCATGACTATTTTGGAACTACTCATTTAACCTTCTTAATCCCCTCCCATTTTGAACCCACTCCCCACGCCCCTCCCATCTGGCATCCATTAAAATGTTCTCTGTATCTATGACTTTGTTTCTGTTTTATTTTGTTTTTTAGATTCCACATGTAAATGAAATCATATGGCATTTGTCTTTCTCTGTCTGATTTGCTCCACTCAGCAAAATATCTTCTAGGTTCATCTATGTTGTTATAGATGGCACAATTTCATTCTTTTTTATGGTTGATTAATATTCCATTGTATTTATGTATCACCTCTTCTTTATCCATTCATCCATTGATGGACACCCAGGTTAACTCCATACCTTGGCTATTGTAAATAATGCTGCAATGAACATATAGATTCACACATCCTTTCAAAGTAATTTTTGGATTTGTTTGGTAAATACCTAAAAGTGAGATTACTAAGTCCTTTCCTTCCTGTTATAGTCTTTGTTTTAAAGTCTATTTTATCTGGTATAAGTATTAGCACTCCAGCTTTTTTGTTTGATTCTTTCCATTTTCATGAAATATCTTTTTCCATCTCTTTCAGTCAGTGTGTATCTTGATCTGAGGTGAGTCTTTTGTATGCACCATATTTAAAGGTCTTGTTTTTGTATCCATTTAGCCACACAATCTTTTGATTGGAGTACCTAATCACTTTACATTTAAAGCAATTGTTAATAGATATGTAGTTACTGACATTTTGTATTTTGTTATTCACATTTTTCTTCTCCTTCTCCTTCTCCTCCTCTTCCTCCTCCTCCTCCTCCTCCTCTTCCTCCTATTCCTCCTCCTCCTCCTCAACCTCTTCTTAAAGAAGAGCCTCTAACATTTACTGTAGTACTAGCCTTGGTAGCAATGAACTCCTTCAGCTTTTTCACTTCTGGAAAATTCTTTTATCTCTTCTTCAATTCCAAATGATAGCTTTGCTGGGTACAGTAATCTTGGTTGTAGGTCCTTGCTTTTTATTGCTTTGAAAATTTTGTTCCAATACCCTCTGGCCTGAAAAGTTTCTGTTGGGAAATCAGCTGCCAATCTTATGGGACCTCCCTTGTAGGTAATCAATTGCTTTTCTCTTGATACTTTTAAGGTTCTGTCTATGTCTTTAACCTTTGGCATTTTAATGTTGATGTGTCTTGGTGTGAACCACTTTGAATTCTTCTTATATGAGACTCTATGTGCTTCCTGAGCTTGTATGTCTATTTTCATCACCAGGTTAGGAAAATTTTCAATCATTATTTCCTGAAATAGGTTTCCAATTCTTTGTGCTCTTTATTCTCCCTCTGGTAGCCTTATGATGTGAATGTTGGTAAAATTAATGTTGTCCCAGTAGCACCTTGAACTATCTGCATTTTTTAAAAATTTTTTTCCCAGCTTTATTGAAATATAATAGACAATTTGTTTCTTGTATTTGCATTGTATAAATCAATGAGTTTTTTTCAATTATAGTTGTCATACAATAATATATTAGTTTTGGTAGTATAACATAGAGATCCACATAAATCACAAAGCAATCACTGCACTAAATCTAGTGCCACTCTCCCCCCTTACATATTTATTACATTATTACTATCTTCCCCATGCTACACTCTACATCTCCATGTCTGTTCTGCAACTATCCATTTGTACCTCTTAATCCCTTTGCCTTTTTTTTCATCCCTCCAACCCCTTCCCATCCAGTAGCCCTTAAAATATTCTCTGTATGAGTTTATTATGGCTTTTGTTGTTGCTCATTTTGTTCTTTAGATTCCACATGTACGTGAAATCATGTAATACTTATCTCTCTATCTGGCCCATTTCATTCAGTGCAACATTCTCTAGGTCCATCAAGGCAATATCTTTTTCCATCCCCTTCCTTTTAGTCTGCGTGTGTCTTTTAATCTGAAGTGAATCTCTTATAGGTAGCATATGTAGGCATCTTGTTTTATTATCCATTCAGCCACTCTATCTTTTCATTGGAGCACTAGTTCTTTTCTATTTGAGGTACTTGTTGATAGAAACATAGTCATTACAATTCTCTATTCATGCTTTTTTCTTAAAGAAGTCCCTCCTACATTTCCTGTAATACTGACTTGGTGGTGATAAATTCCTTTAGCTTATTTTTGTCTGAGGAGGTCTTTATCTGTCTTTTAACTCTAAATGATAGCTTTGCTTGCTAAAGTACTCTTGGTTGTACATCCTGGGTTTTCATCACATAGCCTATTTTGTGCCAAACCCTTCTCTCCTGCATAGTTTCTTTTGAGAAATCAGCCTCTAGTCTTATAGGTGCACCCTTGTATATAACTAACTGCTTTTCTCTTGCTGCTTTAAAAATTATCTCTATGTATTTAACCTTTGGCATTTTAATTATGATGTGTCTTGATGTGGGCCTCTTTGGGTTCCTCTTTCTTGGGATGCTCTGAGCTTCCTAAGTTTGTATGTCTATCTCCTTCACCAGGTGAGGGAAGTTTTCCATCATTATTTCTTTTAATAGCTCTTCAACTTCTTGTTCTCCTTCAGAAACCCCTATGACACAAATATTTTTACATTTAATTGTGTCCCATAGGCTCCTTAAATTGTTATTATAGTCTCGGCTTCTTTTTTCTTGCTGTCCTTGGCTTCCCCATCCTCTATATTGGTGGTTCGATCCTCTTCTTTATCCACTCTGTTGATTCCCTCTAAGATACTTTTCATTTCAGATAATGTGTTTTTCATTTCTGACTGGTTCCCTTTTATAATTTCCATTTCCACTTTTACTTTTTCTTAATCTCTTTGTTAAAGTTCTCACTGAATTCACCTACACTTCCTCTAAGTTCATTGAGCATCTTTATAACCAGTGTTTTGAACTCTGCATCTGCTAGATTGCTTGACTCCATTATTCCTAGATCTCTGTTCTGTTCCCTCATATGATTTCTGCTTCTTTGTCATCCCTTTATGGCTGCCTTTCTGTGTGTGTTTCTATGTACTAGGCAAAGCTCTTAAGTGTCCCGATCTTATTAGTTCAGCTTTGTGAAGTAGGTGTCCAATGGCAAAACCCTGAGAGTGGTTTAGCTGCAGGCCCTGTATAGCCCCAGCCTGTGCCCCTCCAGGGCCACCTGTTGAGATTCAGTAAGCAATCTACAGATGCTGTGCTTATAGTTACCTCAAGAGGCCATGCCAGAAACCATGGTCAGCTGCCACAAGTGTGTCTAGATGCTGCTAAGCAAGGGACACCTGACTCAGTGAAGATATACTTGGATGTGGCTTGGTTGGGCCGTGAGTTTGGGGAGGTAGAGTTTCAGAGAATCCCCTGGATGGAGTGACCTATCTTATCCAGTTTGATGGTGTTTCAGCTATGACAGTGATGAGTCCACACACTGGGAGCGGGAGGGCTCAACAGGAGAACAATGGATACCACGGGCACTTCTGTATAGAGTGAGCCTCACCCCTGGCCCTCACTTCTACAACTCAGTGTTTTTCTGTAAGTCCCTAGTGCCCCCAGTGGAGTCGACCTGGCGATGGTAATTACATCGAGCAGGTCTATCACTAAGAAAGTCTGCTTGTGAACATGGTCCCTTTAAGAGGCATTTGCAGCTGTGGCTGCCACCGCTATGGCATCTGTCCCACTTAGCCACTTGGGACTGAGCAGCCTCCTGTCCTTTCCCGTCCTACGTCCTGCCATTGCAGAGTGATTTCTTATTTCTCTCCCTAGTTGTAGGGCTTGTTCATCTATATCCCAGGTGCTTTTCCTTGCTGTTTGCACTTTTTTTTTTTCTGTCACAACTTTGATTTGGTTGCAAGAGAGATGAACAGAGCCTCTATCACCTACACCATTTTTTTCTCTCTTCTCTTTTTTTTTCTTGTTGCTGCTCTGATTGGGTGTTTTCTACTACCTTATCTTCTAAATCTCTGATTCCATCCTCCACTTCATCTAATCTACTGTTAATTCCTCCTAAGGTATTCTTCATTTCAATTATTGTATTCTTCATTTCTGATTGCTTTTTTTTATGTTTTCTATCTTCACTTTCATGTTTTTTATCTCTTTGTTAAAGTTCCTAGTGAGTTCCTCTACTCTTCCCCTAAGTTCATTGAGTATTCTTATTAAAAGTACTTTGAACTCTGCATCTGGTGTGTTGCTTGTCCCCATTTCATTTAGTTTTTTTTTTTTTTTTTCTGGAGCTCTGTTCTACTCTTTCATTTGGGACATGTTGTTTTGTCTCCCCATATTGGCTAACTCTCTGTATTTGTTTCTATGTATTAGATTGAGCTCCTACTTCTCCCAGCCTTACTAGAATGTCCTTATGAGTAGGTGTGCTATGGGGCACAGTGGCACAGTCTCCCTGGTCACCCGAGCTGGGTGCTTCAGGTGTGTTCCTTGTGTAGGATGTGTGTGCCCTCCTGTTGTAGTTAAGACTTGGTTGCTGTTTGTATGTCAATAGGAAAGATTGATCATGGCTGATTGATTGTGAAATTGACCAGTGATTACAGTGGAAGATCTGTTGTGTGGGGACTGGTGCTACATAGCAGTATGCTCTTAACAGGGCTCTGGTTCCTGCCTAGTCTGTTCTTTCAGTGTGTTGTCCTTGGCTGCAGCACCAGGTGGTGCTTTGGCTCAGTCTGAAGTCAGCCCCAGGGCATTCTGGTCCCAGGGCCTCCTGAGATGGGCCCTACTACAGGACTAGTTCAGCTGCAGCCTGTGCCCTGCCCAGGCCTACCTGACATAAGTCACCAAGCAATCTGCAGATTGCCACTACTCTCAGTGGGCTTGGAGACACCTCGAGAGGCCAAGCCATGAACCAAGGCTGATTGCCACTAGCGCCAAGCTTGGGGTAACTCAACAAGAAGTACAGGGCAAGCTGAGGCCAGATGCTGATTCTTTGGGTTTTGTGACCCTTTGAGGGATTTTTGGAAAGTCTGCAACATTGAACCAAGAAAAGCTGTTTGTATGGAAAAGTCACTGGTAGGTACTTGGGTGGGCCCACTTGTTGGGTGGGGTGGAGTTTCAGGGAATTACAAGGGTAGGGAGACCAGCGCTATCCAGGTTGATGGAGACTCAGATATGGCAACCACCTTTTTCTGCATGCCAGGACAGGGAGGGCTGAACAAGGAAATGATGGATTCTGCCAGCACTTCTGTGTGGGAGCAAGACATCCCTCCAGCCCTCACCTTGAAGCCAGACAATTTATTTCCTCCCCATATATCCCTGGCACCTTTCAAGCTGCTGCTCCAATATTTGAGCTCAGAGTGAATGAGCCCGTCACCAATTAAGTTTTCTCATAGACCCCCTTAAAAGAAATGTCTGTGACTTTCACTGTCCTCTCTCTCATTCAGCCACAATCTACACTGGTTTTCACAGTCAGAGTTTGTGGGGACTTCTCTTCCTGGCACTGGAACCCAGGGCATGGGAGCCCAGTGTGAAGCCAGGACCCCTTGCTCCTCTGGGTGGACCTCTGTAGGTGAGGTATATTTCTGGATTCTCAACTGCCACATGCAGGTGTGGGACCACCTCATTCTGCATCTCTGCTTCCTACCAGTCTTGTGGTGGCTTCTTCTATATGTCCTAATTTGTAGGACTTTTGTTCAGCTAGATTTCAGGCAACTCCCAGTGATCTCTGTTCTGTAGTTTAGATGTAATTTCGATATGCTTATGAGAGGAGGCAAGCACAATGTTTACTTACTCCTCCATCTTGATAAGAAGCTCTTGGGGCTCTTTCTTATTTATTTCAAACATATTCCTCAGTTTTCTCATTTTGCTTGAGTTTCTGTGTTTGTTTATATGAATTAGACAAAATAGCTGTCTCTATTTCTTAATAAAGTGGCCTTGTGTAGAAACAATCTCTGTCTAGTATGTGTGTGCTGGTTGGTTTTGGCAGCCTGGTTGGAACTGGCTGGGCACTTACAGTGTCTGGGAGAGTTGATCTACTCTGTTTGAGCAGCTCCAGGTGGGAAGGCCAGGTATGTGTGGTAATTCCCTGTTGAATCTACTTGCTCCTTTTGCTCAGAGCTGAAATATGCTCTGGGCAATGTGGCCAGGAATGTGCTGTGATAGGCCAGAACACCTGTTTAGAGCTCCCCCACCCTCTCAAGGTGGAGGGGGCATGTAAAAAGTGGAATTTGCACCTGTAATCTTGGAGAGCTCCTGTAATTTACTACCCTTCTCTGTACAGTCTCTTTCATTTGTTGTGGAGAAGCTGTTTGATCTGCCCTCAGTTGTCTCTCAAGAGGAATTACTCTATATATGTGTGTATATTTCAGTGTGCTCATCAAGGGGTAAGTTCAGCATCCTCCTATACTGCCACCATCTTGGACCTACAATAATTTGTTAATGAATACACAAGATAAAAAAGATGTAAATTGTAACATCAACAACATAAAATGTGGGGAGGGGGAATAAAAACGTAGAGCTTTAGAATCTGTTTATACTTAAATTGTTATACCTTAATATAATGTTATAAATATAAGTAGTTTTATTTAAGCTTGATTATAATCACAAAGCAGAAACCCATAGTAAATACAGAAAAGAGAAAAAGGAATACAAGCATGCCAATTCAGAAAAATCATCAAATCACAATGGAAGAGAACTAGAGAAGAAGAAAGGAACCAAAGAATTACAAAAGAGCCAGAAAACGATGAGCAAAATGGCAATTCCATTCCTATTAATAATCACTTTAAATATAAATGGAATAAATTCTCCCATCAAAAGACACATAGTGCCTAATTGGATTAAAAAACAATAACTATATGTTGTGTACAAGAGACTCACCTTAGATATAAGGATATATGTAGACTGAAAGTAAAGGGATAGAAAAAATTATTCCATGCAAATGAAACCAAAGAAAGCTGGCGTAGCTATACTTATATCAGACAAAATAGACTAAGACGAAGACTATAATAAGAGACAGAGGTCAGTATATAATGTCAAGGGTAAATCCAACCAGAGTACATAACATCTGTAAATATTTATACAACCAACATAGGAACACCTTGATATATAAAGCAAATATTAATAGATGTAAAGGGATAAATCGACAGCAATAGAATAATAGTGTGTGGGGGGGGATTAATACCTGAATTTTATCAATGAACAGATCATCCACGCAGAAAACCAATAAAGAAACATTAGCTTTAAATGGCACATTGAATTAGATGAACTTAACAGAGAATTTACAGACCTTCCCATACAAAGAATACACATTCTTCTCAAGTACACATGAAACATTCTCCATGATATATTATATACTATACTACAAAAGAAATCTTAATAAATTTAAGAATATTGAAATCATATCAAGCACTTTTTTTTATCACAATGGTATGACCCTAAAAATCAATTACAAAACAATCCCTGGAAAATTCACAAATATATAGAGGTTAAACAACATGGTATTGAACAATAAATTGGTCAAAGAAGAAACCAAAGATAAACTAAAAACTGTCTTGAGACAAATGAAAATTGAAATATAGCATGCAAAAACATATAGGATATTTACTTCAAGAAGTAAGTTCTCAAATAAACAACTTAAATGTACATCTCGAAGAATTAGAAAAAAAAAAGAATAAACTAAGCCAAAGTTAATAAAAGGGAGGAAATAATATAGATGATAGTGGAAATAAATTAGAGATTAAAAAGTCAAGAGAAAAAATTAATTGAAGAAATAGTTTTTTGAAAAGATAAACAAAATTGACAAAACTTTAGTTTGATTCACCAAGAAAAAAGAGAGAGAAGGGAAATCAATAAAATTAGAACTAAAAAAGGAGACATTATAAGTGATATCACATAAATACAAAGGATAATAAGAAGCTACTATGAACAGTTGTACTCTAATAAATTTGATATCTGAGATGAAATGGAAAAGTTTTTAGAAACATACAATCTACCAAGACTGAATCAGGAAGAGATAGAAAATTTGAACAGACCCATTATTAGTAAAAAGATTGAATCCATAATCAAATATATCCCAATAAAGAAAACCCCAGGACCAGATGGTTTCACTGGTAAATTTTACCATGTAAAGAAGAAATAATTCCAATCTTTCTCAAACTCTTCCAAAATATCAAGGAGGAAGGAACACTCTCACATTCATTCTATGAATCCAAAGTTATCCTGACACTAGGCCAGAAAAGGACACTACAAAAAAAATAAAAATATAAGTCAGTATCTCTGATGATTTCAATGCAAAATTTTTTAACTAAAATACTAGCAAACCAAATTTGCCAGGACTTTGAAGGATCACTCATCATGATCAAGTGGAATTATCCCTGGGATGCTAGGATGGTTCAACATGCAAATCAATAAATGTTGTATACTACATTAACACATTGAAAGATAAAAATCATATGATCATCTCAATAGCTGCAGAAAAAAACATTTGTCAAAATTTAACATTTATTTATGATAAAAACCCTTAAAACAGTTGGTTTAAAATAAACGTACCTCAACATAATAAAAGCCAAGCTCACAGCTAATATAATCAATGGTGAAAACCTGAAAGTTTTTCTCTATGTTCAGGAAAAACAAGGATGCCCACTCTCACCACTTTTATTCATCATTGCTTTGGAAGTCCTAGCCAGAGTAGTTAGGCAATTAAAAAAAAAAAAAAAAAGCAAAAGTCACCATATCAGAAAAGAAGTAAAACTGGCATTATTTGCAGATCACATAATATTATATGTACAAAACCCTAAAGTTTCCACCAAAAAACTATTAGGACAAATACATGAATTTAGTAAAGTTACAGGATACGAAATCAATATAAAAGTTGGTTTTGTTTCTATATACTAATAACAAACTTTCTGAAAGATAAATTAAGAAAACAATCTCATTTATAATTGCATTAAAAACAATAAAATACTTAGGAATAAATTTAAGCAAGGAGATGAAAGAAATGTACACTTAAGACTATAATACATTGATATAAGAAATTGATGAGATACACACTAATGCAGAGATATTTCATGCTCATGAATTGGAAAAATCAATATTTTTAAATGTCCATACTACCAAAGCAATCTACATTTTCAATGTTATCCTTATCAAAATTCCAATTGCATTTTCCACGGACATAGAACAAACAAATCTAAAATTTGCATGGAAGCACAAAAGACCCTGAATAGCCAATGCAAACTTAAGAAAGAAAAACATGGCAGAAGTCATCATTCTTCATGATTTCAAACTATCTTACAAAGCTATAGTAATCAAAACAGTATTGTACTGGCATAAGCAGACACTAGGTCAGTGGAGCAGAATAGAAAGCCCAGAAATAAACCCACAGATATATAGTCAATTATTTTATGACAGAGGAGACAAATATATACAATGGGGAAAGGACAGAGTCTTCAATACATGATGTTGGAAGAACTGGATTATCTCACATTATACACAAAAATAAACTCAAAATGGATTAAAGAATTGAACTTAAGGTCTGAAAACATAAAAATTTTAAAATAAAATAGGAGGTAAGCTCTTCAACATCAGTTGGCAATGAGTTTTTCATTTTGCAACCAAAAGCAAAGGCAACGAAAACAAAAATAAACAAGTGGAATTAAAACTGAAAAGCTTCTACAGAGCAAAAGAAACTAACGAAATAAAAAGGTAGTCCGCAGAATGAGAGAAAATATTTGCATATCACTTATCTGATAAGTGGTTAATATCCAAAATATATAAAGAACTCATACAACACAATAGCAAAAACAAACAACTCAATTAAAAAAAAATGGATAGAGGATTTGAACAAACATTTTTCCAGTGAAGACATACAAATAGCCAATAGGTACATTAAAAGGTGCTCAACATCACTTATCATCAGGAAAATGCAAATTAAAACCATAATAAGATATTACTTCACACCTGTTGGAATATCTATTATCAAAAAGACAGGATATAATAAGTGTTGGTGAAGATGTGGAGAAAAGAAAATGTACGCTGCTGGTGGAAATGTAAATGGATTCAGCCACTATGGAAAACAGTATGGTGGTTCCTCAAAAAATGTTAAAAAAATTAAAAACTGCCATATGATCTAGCACTTCCAATTCTTGGTATTTATCTGAAGGAAACAAAAACACTAACTCAAAAAGATATCTGTACCTTTATGTTCATTGCGGCACTATTTACAATAGCCAATACATGGAACAACATAAATGTCTATTGATAGATAAATTGCTAAAGACAAGATGATATACATATACAAGGGGATATTATTCAGCCATATGAAAGAAGGAAATCTTGCCATTTGTAACAACATGAATGGATCTTGAAGGTATTATGCTAAGCAATATAAGTTGGATAGAGAAAGACAAATACCATATGATCTCGCTTATATGTGGAATCTAAAAACAAACACCTCTCCCCAATCAATTATAGATACAGAGAACAGATTGGTGTTTTCTAGGGAGGATGTGTGGTGCAATAGAGAAATAGGCGAAGATAGTCAAAAGGCATAAACTTCCAGTTATAAAATAAATGAGTCCTGTGGATATGATATACAGCATGGTTACTATAGTTAATAATACTATATTGTATATTTGAAAATTGTTAAAAGAGTAGATCTTAAAAGTTGTCATCACAAGAAAAATGTAGTTATGTATGGTGATGGATGGTAAGTGAACTTACCTGGTGATTATTTCAAAATATATACATATATCAAATATTTATGTTGTATACCTGAAACTAATATAATAAAATGCTAATTATATCTCAATGAAAAATAATACTAAAAAGAAGTATTAATGTTAGGGAGAAAATGTTTGGGTGTGTGAGTTGAGGTGGTCAAGTGAGTATAAAATATTTCAGCAGGTAAGTCAAGGATCAAACTTGATTTTTCTGAAGTTCTTTGTATAACTCAGTAAAAAACAAATCTTTCTTGTCCTTTTCCTGATAACTATGACAAAGCAAAGATTTACAATGTTGGATTCATGGATGGTATAGCAAAATTTCCTCAGCAGAGTCCAGTCTAGAACTCCATAATTTAGACTTCTGTGATTCTGCTTAGACCATTACAGCTCTGTTGGAATCAGCAGTACCCATTAAACCTAGATCATAAATATGCAATCACTTAGCTCAAAGGAAGGACATCTACAGGGTAAGTTCTGGAAAGGAATTGGTTCAGAACCAGTGTTTCTGCTGAGCTGATCCATTGAAAAGACTCATTCAAAGGTGTACATTCTTCATGAATGCCAACATAGTCACTCCCTTGAACGTAAAAAGAGGCCTTAATGGTGAGTCTAGCTTTGAATTGAATGAAAGTAAATGTTTATTCTGGAAACTTCTTGAAAATGCTTGTTTTTCTAAATCTGAATCAGTGGGAGAATAAAGGTGAGGATTCATAAATTTTGACTTCCATATTTGCACTCTGTACGTTAATGTACTTTCTGCCACCTATTTTTTTCTTTTCTCCATTCGTTTTATTTTTTAAATTTATTAGGGGTGAGATTGATTAATAAAATTACATAGATTTAAAGTGTACAATTCTATAATATATCATCAGTATATCGCTCTAAGTATTCATCATCCAAAATCAAATCTCATTCTGTTACCATATATTTGACTCTATTTACCCTTTTCTACCACCTTGCTCCCCTCTTACCCTTTGGTAACCTCTAAGCTGTTGTCTGTGTCTGTAAGTTTTTGTTTGTTTGTCGCTTTCAGTTTTATATTTCACACATGAGTGAAGCAATATAATTCTCAACTTTTTCTGTCTGTCTTATTTCGCTTAGCATGATAATCTCAAGATTTATCCATGCTGTCGCAAATGGTAGTATTTCATCTTTTCTTATGGCTGAGTCATATTCCATTGTATATATGTACCACTTCTTCTTTATCCAATCATCTATTGAAGGCCACTGTGAATAATGCTGCAATGAACCTAGGGGTGCATATTTCTCCTCGTCCTCCTCCTCCTCCTCCTCCTCCTTCTTCTTCTT
>NW_006439187.1:569198-572348 GCF_000325575.1 Pteropus alecto
TACACTTGGCTAGAGTGGTGTTGATTTTGGGGGGTAGAGGCCAGATTTCTAAGTTCTGGTCTTTGCAGCTCAGTCCTTTAGGGTATTATCAGCTACAACACAGAATAGGTTATCAAATGCTCTTGCTCTCCTTCCTTCCTTCCTCCTCCTCCTCCTCCTCCTCCTCCTCCTCCTCCTCCTTTCTTTTGGTTTAAACAACAGAAATTTATTTCTCATAGTTCCGAAGTCTGGAAGCTCAAGATCAGGCTGCCAGCATAGTTGGATTCTGGCGAGATCCCTTTTCTGGGCTGCATACTACAGACTCCTTGTATCTCTGCATGGTAGAAAGAGAGGGCAAAGGGGCTTTCTAAGATCCCTTTTATAAAGGTGGCAATCTTATCCATAAGGGCTTCATCCTCATGACCTATAATCACCTCCCAAAGGTCCCACCTCCAAATACCATAACATTTGGGGTTACGATCTTAATATTTGAAATTTGGGGAGACACAAACATTCAGTGCATTGCAAAGATTTTAAGATAAAGGTGAAAAATTCATCCAAAGTGTCTTCTTCAGTGCAAGTAGTAGCTAGTTTAGTGGGTTCAAAAATCACTATAATTTCTATTATGTTAAAATACCTAAAGAAGCTACAAAGACATTTCTTCTTAGGTGAGAAGGAAGGAAGGAGGGAAGGAATGAAAGAAGGAAAGAAGGAAGAGAAGAGGGAAAAAGGACCTTAAGTCAAAAGTTTCTAGATCTGTTTTTTTTTAATGGAACTGTTCTCATCAGAATTAAATGCCTCCTGCCACACAATACCTCAAAGATCTCAAATATTATCTCAAAGATCAAAGCATGTGTCTCTGGTCAAGAGCAGACAAGGATAAGCTGATTGTGAGGCTGAGTATAAATATCAATGGAGATTGAACTATGCCAGTATTTTTATAGAATTGTTATGTTATTTTTTTTTAGTAGTCTAGTTAGAAATTTATGTGTTTTTTAAAAATTAGTTTCAGGTATACAGTACATAGGTTATATTTAATAGTTTAAAATGATCCCCCCAATTATTTCACCACTCATCTAGTTCTACACATAGCCATTACAATACTATTGGGTATATACCCTATGCTGTCCTCTACATCCCCATGACTATTTTGTATCTATTAATTTGTACTTCTTTATCCCTTCACCTTTCTCCCCCAGCATCCCAACTCCCCTCCTCTCTGTGTGTCACCAAATTGTCCACTATATTTCTGAGTCTGTTTTTGATTAGTTTGTTCTCTTTGTTCCTTAGATGCCGCATATAAGTGAAATTATATGATATTTATCTTTCTCTGTCTGACTTATTTCACTCAGCATAATAACCTCTAGGTCCATCTATGTCATTGCAAATGGTAGGATTTCATTTTTTTTAATGGCTGAGTAATATTCCATTGTATATATGAACCATAACCTCTTTATCCAATTGTCTATTGATGGGCATTTATGTTGCTTCCATATCTTGGCTATTGTAAATTGTGCTGCCATGAATATTGGGGTGCGTAGATCTTTACAAATTATTGTTTTGGTTTTCTTTGGATAAATACCTAGAAATGCAATTGCAGAGTCAAAAGATATATCCATTTTTATTTTTTTGAGAAACTTCCAGACTGTTTTTAATAGTGGCTATATCAATTTGCAATCCCACCAACAGTGTATGAGGGTTTCCTTTTCTCCACATCCTCACTAACACTTGTTGTTTTTTGATTTATTGATGATAGCCATCTCAACAAGTGTGAGGTGATATCTCCTTGAGGTTTTAATTTGCATTTCTATGATGATTAGTGTTTTAAGCATCTTTTCCTGTGTCTATTGCCTATCTATATACTCTCTTTGGAGAAATATCTATTCAGGTCTTCTACTCATTTTTAAATGGGATTGTTATTGTTTTGGGTTTGAATTGTATAAGGGCTTTATAAATTTTGGATATTAACCCCTTATCAGATGTATCACAGGTGACTATCTTCTCCCATTCAGTCGGTTATCTTTTTGTTTTGTTGATGGTTTCCTTTGCTCTGCAAAAGCTCTTTAGTTTGATGTAGTTCCATTTGTTTATTTTTTCTTTTGTTTCCTTTGTTCAAAGCAATATATCAGAAAAGAAATTACTAATTGCAGTATCAAAGAGTTTACTGTCTATGCTTTCTCCTAGAAATTTTATGGTTTTTGGTCTTACATTTAAGTCTGTAAGCTATTTTGAGTTTATTCTTCTATATGATGTAAGAAGGCTGTCCAGTTTCATTGTTTTGCATATATCTGTCCAGTATTCCCAACAACATTTGTTGAAGAGACTGTCATTACCCCATTGTATATTCTTGCCTCTTTTATCAAAGATTAAATGATCGTATAGGCATAGATTTATTTCTGGGCTCTCTATTCTGTCCCATCAATCTGCATTTCTCTTTTTGTGCCAGTACCATGCAGTTTTAATTACCAAAGCTTTGTAGTATAGTTTGATATCAGGTAGATTAATACCCTCTACTTTGTTCTTCTTTCTTAAGATTGCCATGGCTATTCAGGGTCTTTTATAATTCCATATAAATTTTTGGATTATTTGTTCTTGTTCTCTGAAAAATGCCATTGGTATTTTGATAGGGATTGCATTGAATCTATAGATTGCTTTGGGTAGTATGGCCATTTTAATGATGCTGATTCTTCCAACCCATAAGCACAATATATGTGTCCATTTGTTTATATCTTCATCAACTTTTTTTTTCAATGACTTATAATTTTCTGAGAATAGGTCTTTTACCACCTTGGTTAATTTGATTCCTAGGCATTTTGTTGTTTTTGATGCAGTTATAAATGGGATTGTTTTCTTAATTTCTTTTTCCTAAAGTTCATCATTGGTGTTTAAAAGTGCAACCAGTTTCTGAATATTAATTTTGTATCTTGCTACTTTATTGAATTAATTTATCAATTTTAACAGTGTTTGGTGGAATCTTTGGGGTTACTATATATAGTACCATGTCATCTGCAAATAATGACAGTTTAACTTCTTTCTTTCCAATTTGGATGCTTTTTATTTCTTTCTTGTCTGATTGCTGTAGTTCGGACTTCCAATATAATGTTGAATAGAAGTGGTGAAAGTGGGCCTCCTTGTCTTGTTCCCGATTTTAAGGAAAATGCTTTTTAGCCT
>NW_006439187.1:573627-575195 GCF_000325575.1 Pteropus alecto
GCCTGTTGTCTGGTTTTGGAATCAGGGTAATGGTGGCCTCATAAAAAGAATTAGACAGCTTTCCCTCCTCTTGAATTTTTTTTGGGATAGTTTGAGAAGAATAGGTGTTAATTCATCTTTGGATGTTTGGCAAAATACACCTATGAAGCCATCTAATCCAGAACTTTTGTTTTTTGGGAGTGTTTTTTAATCTGACTCAATTTTGTTGGTGGCAATTGGTCAGTTCAGATTTTCTGTTTCTTCTTGACTCATTCTTGAGAGAGTGTATGTTTCTAGAAATGTACCATTTCTTCCAGATTGTTCAATTTGTTGGCATATAATTGCTCATTGTATTTTATTATAATCCTTTATATTTCTGTGAGTTTGTAGTTACTTCTCTTCCACTTCTGATTTTACTTATTTGGGTTCTCTCTCTCGCGCGTGTGCTCTCTCTCTCTCTCTCTCTCTCTCTCTCTCTCTCTCTCTCGTGAGTCTGGTTAAAGGTTTGTCAATTTTATTTATCCTTTCAAAGAACTAGCTCTTAGGATGCATATATCTTTATGGATAAATGTTTTCAAGATTTTTTGGGTAGATAATAGAAGAGGAATTGCTGCATTATATGATAATTCTATTCTTATTTTCTTTGAGAAATCTCCACTGTTTTCCATAGTGGCTGCACCAGTGTATGAATGTTTCTTTTTCTCCACATCCTCTCTAACACGACTATATGTTGCCTTTAAGAGACACATCTCAGCTGCAAAGGCAAATATAGTCTCGAAGTAAAGGATGGAAAATGATACTCCAAGCAAATAGTATCCAGAGAAAAGTGGGTGTAGCCGTTCTTATATCTGATGAAATAGACTTTAAGATAAAAAAAGTAACAAGAACTAAAGATGAACATTTCATAATGATAAAAGGGACAATACATCAAGAAGACATAACACTTGTTAATATATATGGTTCCAAATGGGAAGTTCCAAAATCTATAAAGTAACTACTAACAGAACTAAAGGAAGGAACTGACAGAAACAATTATAGTAGGGACCTAAATACTCCACTGATATCTATGGATAGATCATTTAAACAAAAAAAAAATATTAAAGAAATAGCCTTCAATGACACATTAGACCAAATGAACATAATCGACATCTACAGAACATTTTTTTTTAAAAAAATAATCCTTTGCACTTCCTAAGGGAAATAGATAACACAAATTCAGCTTTTCAGAGTATCTTGACTTATAGCAATTCTGTGTATAGTATGTGGCAAGTGGACAATAACCTTAGGCTAAGTGGTCAGGAATAAACTACAGAGGGAGGATTCCCTGGAGGTGGATATGAAAGCTGCTGTCTTATGGCATTAGGAACCTCTGAAACGGACATGAGGTGCTTTACTCAGCCAATTGCCACCTCAAGCTCAACCCCCTATTTTTTATATCTTACATATTTTTGTGTTGAACTAGTAATATTTTTACTACTTTACACTAAGCTAAGCTTTCCTATTATCTCCATCTGATTCCTTGATCCACTTCTGTCCATGGGTATCCGTGGAGATACAGCCTAGTCTAGTAGAATACATTCTAGATAAGA
>NW_006439187.1:575215-593238 GCF_000325575.1 Pteropus alecto
GTACTAGTTCTGTCACTAGTTATGTGATCTTGGGCAAGTGGTAGAATTGCAGAATTATATTTCTCAGTGGCTCCTAAAGTGTAGAATGTGTACCACTGGTAGGTTCATGAGTTGATTATAGGTAGTACATACATGAATATTTTAAATTTGAATATTAATTTGAGTATGTATTTAATTCAATTAATGCTAACTAGGACATTAAGTTTGTGAATGCAAAGATACTGTTGCCTAGGATAGGCTAATATAGGCACTGAAGTAAAAAAAAGGAATGTGTTGACAAAGAAAAATATTAAGTAAACAATTATGTAGATGATATGCCAATATGAAAAATATGCTAAGAAATGACTGAGTTTTGGTAAATTTTTCTATACTAAAAGGGAAACTTCAATAGCATCTAATTAACTATTTGCTTATCCATTAAATACACATTTACTAGGCAGATGCTTTGCGTCAGTTATTGTGTTAGGTACAGTTGTCAGAGGTAATGGGTTCAAATAATAACACAAATTGTCTTAGCCCTTATTATCCTACATTTAGTATGTCATGGACATGTATACAAATATTTATAATACGGTATAGTAAATTCTACCACAGAACAAAGAACAAATTGTCCTGAATAACATGAAAAGAAGAAAGACTAACAGTACTTGTGGGAATGGAGAAGACTTCATAGAATAGTTGCTATTTGAATTGAACTTTGAAACATGAGGATATTTTAATAGACAAAAGAGAAAGCAGAAGGAGCAGTACGAGAAAAGGCACATAGTTTGGGAAAACGTGGTTTTATGGATAATAACCTGTAGTTTGAGGTTTTTGAACATATAATGTTGGAGTGGGGGAAAGAAGCAAAGATTAAGCTTAAAAAAGAGGCAGGGGGCTAGGTTGGGAAAAAGTTTGTTTGCTGTGTTAAGGAGATGCAAGTCATGGTGAGGAAACCATGAGGAGAAGAGAATTAAGAGGTTTAGTAAGGAATATAGACAATAATAGTGTAATAACTATATATAGAGTCAGGTGAGTACTAGATTTGTTGGGGTGATCACTTTGTAAGTTATATAAATGTCTAATCACTATGTTGTACACCTAAAACTAATATAACATTATATATCAACTGTAATTGAGAAATTAAAAAATTATTTAAAATGATTTAATGAGGCACATACCATGATCAGATTTACATATTTAAAAAGTCATTCTGGTATAAAGATTGAATTAGAGAAGGACAAGACTGGAGCCAAGGAAACCTTGTCAGGAAGCTGTTATGTAAGCCCACCTAGGAAATAATGTTAGCAAGGGGATAGACCTTCATTTCTAATCAAGATGGAGTAACAAGGACTGGATTTACCCACATGTATGAAACTAACCAAAACAACAGCTAAAGGGCATTTATGAAAAACCTACAGTTAACATAAAATGGAGAAGATTAAATGCTTTTCCTTTGAGATCAGGAATAAGATAGGGATATATACCCTTACAACTTCTATTCAAAATTGTACTGGAGGTTCTATCTAGTTCAATAAGGCAAGATAAAGAAATAAAAGCCACCCAGATCTAGAAGGAAGAAATAAAACACTCTTTATTCACAGTTATAATGAAATACCACTGCACACCAATTAGAATGGTCAAAATTAGAAAGCATGAACATGCTGAGTTGGCAATGATATGGAGGAATTGAAATTCTCATACGCTGTTGGTGGGAATATAAAATGGTACTTTGCAAAATATTTTAGAAAACAATTTGGCAATTTTGTAAAAAATTGTATGATCCAGTCATTCCACTCCTTTAGTACTTATCTAAGGAATGGCATGTGTTGATAAAAATACTTGGACAGAAATTCTCATGGCATCTTTATTTTAATAATACTAAACTGGAAACAACTCATAAGTCGGTCAGCAGGTGAATGGATAATCAAATTGTGGTATATCTATACAATAAAACATTATTCAACAATAAAACAAAATGAACTATTGATATCCTAAAACATGGCTTATGCTCAAAATAATTATGCTATAAAAGAAACTAGAATAAAAGAGTATATACTGTGTAATTCCACTTATGTAAAAGTCTAGAAAATGCAAACCAATTGTAATAGTTTGTTAAGACTTTCATAACAACATACCATAAACTAAAGGTTTAAACAACAAATTTATTGTCTCAGATCTGGAGTCTGGAAATCCAAGATCAAAATGTCTGCAAGATTAGTTCCTTCTGAAGCCATGAGGAAGAATTTGTGGTTTGGTGGCAATCTGTATTGCTACTTGGCATGCAGAAGCATCATCCTGACTTCTGCCTTAATCTTCACAGGACATTCTCTGCATGTATGTCTGTCTAAATTTCCCCCTTTTAGAAGGACGCCATTTATAGTGGATTAGGGCCCACCCTCATCTTAACTTGATTATATCAGTGAAAATTCTATCTCCAAACAGGGTCACATTTTGAGGTACTAGAGGTTAGGAGTTCAATATATGAGGGGGTACAGTTTAGCTGATAATACCCATATACAGTGACAGAAAGCAAATTAGTAGTGGTGATGTAAGCATGTAAGGAGGGATGGGAAGAAAGAATTTCAAAGTGCATAATTAAAACTTTTGGGGTAGCAGATATGTTTATTTTGATTATGGCAGTGGTTTCATAACTTTATTAGATGTAAAAATATATTGATTGTATAATTTAAATATGTACAGTTTTTGTATGTCAATCATAGCTCAAAAAGATGTTATAACAGCCTATACTAAACTAAAAACAAAAAAAGAATTTATTGAATGATTGGAAAGAATAAAAAATTATACACTGCTTTAGTTTAGGAATGGCTACATGATACAAAAAAAAGCATGAAAGAGGATTAATTTGAGATGGAAATGAGAGATGATTAATTCGATTTTCAGCTTGGTGATCTGACTTGGATATTTTTCGCAGGACCAACAATTGGAGATGTCAAGTTGATAGTAGTTTAAGGCGTCAGGAATTCAAGAGTGAGCTTTTGGCGGGGAATAGGATTTACTTGTATGTTGGACTTAAAGCCATAGCATAAATTAGATCATCTATAGCAAGAGCACAGTATAAAAAATGAGGGCCAAGTATAAAACCCTTAAGAACAGGAATATTTAAGAAATATGCATGGAAGGAAGAGCCATCACAGGAAACAGAGGACTTTTCAGAGTATGAGGTGAAGAATGATGTCATGGAAATCAAAGTAAAAAATTGCCAGGAGGAGGGTGTGATTACCTGTTTTAATTACTATAGAGAGATCCTGTGTGAAGTTGAGAAATGTGCAGTGATTAGTTCAAATACTAAAACTAGTCAGGTAAAGTGGGATACGATGATTCTTGCCTTCTTAGATTTTATAAGTGAATTAAGAAAAGACAAAACATTCACAGAACATTATATAAATCCACAGTGGACTGCACAAATTATGATAAGAAATTTTGACAACAAATGAGGCATTTGCAAACTTTTGGCTTTACTGTGAATGTATTTTGAATACACACACGCTCACACACATACTTACTAAAATATTATTAGATCTAGAAGGAGCTATAAAAGATCACTTAGTCTCTGTCTCTTCTTCCAGGTTATTTCCAAAAACTTGCAGGAATTTATTTTTGTCCTGTCCTATCTCAGATACATGTGAGCTAAATTTTTAGCCAGCTGCCGAGTTGGGGGTGTCAAAGCAAAAAAAATAGAAGCAAGTTTAGGTGGAATTCTGGGAAAGCATGGACAGAATGTTGAAACTCAGGATGCGGAGCCAAAATGGAGTTGAGGGCTAGCCAGGCTTAGCAACAGGTTAACACAAAAAGAGATGGCAGATTGGAGTGTGGTAAGTGTAAGAGTCACTCTGCGGGCAAGTTTAAGCCAAGCCAACAAGAGTTTTCGGGGAAGCTTGACAAGGGAACTTGGAGCAGTTGGTGATCAGTCTAGACAAGTGTCTGTGTATAATATCCTGCTGTGGTGGTGGTGAGGGAGGTGAGATTCTTCTGCCAATCTTAAAGATACGGTTTTCTGAACTTTGCTCATCTCATAGACTATGTGTGTCTCCACTGGGTCAGGGCCTGGGCTCTATGAAGATTGCAACAGTAGAAGACTGCTATGATGCCTTGGAGCTGCAGAGAATGTTCTTCCCCATTAATACATACTGTTATTCTGTCCTAGTGGCAGCTGGCAATCCTTGTATCTCCACAGTGACAGAAACAGTACACAGTGGTGCCCGCTGTTTATTGGGATCTTGTTTATTCTGGCAGAGGAAGTTCTTTCTAGTAATAGAAAATGCCAAAAGTGCCAAAATAGATGACATCTAGATTAATAAAGTCAGCTATGGGTAGGTATCCCAAGAAGTAAATTTTCTTGATAAGCAGAAAAAATACAAGAGACATAAAGTACCCAGAATCTTTGGGGTAGAAAATAGGTTGCTATTATCTATCCCTCCCTACACCAAGAATCTGTACTCAATTATTTTCCAGAATATTGCTCACTGGATAGTGTACTTGGGAAGCTTTCTAAATGCTTGTACTTTGGCGTTGGAAAAAAGTCAAACCCTTTTGGCAAAGATCTATACCCAG
Source organism: Pteropus alecto (assembly GCF_000325575.1). Taxonomy (NCBI): domain Eukaryota; kingdom Metazoa; phylum Chordata; class Mammalia; order Chiroptera; family Pteropodidae; genus Pteropus; species Pteropus alecto. The sequence goes on from NW_006439187.1 coordinate 579,770, forward strand.
GGAGTCAGAGCGATGATGCAATTAAAATCATGTTCCCACTCGCTGAAAACATCACTAAACAGTGCATATTTGTAGAGCAGCCCAGAACAAGGGGATCCTGGATGGCTTTCCTCACAGTTGTCCCAATTTAAGCTGTATGTAGTAAATAGAGTTGCATTAGTTGGATGAAAACATCACAGCTCAAGTATTCCACATATGTTTCCAGCCAAAATCCTGAGCAAGAGAGTAAACAGAGGAACAGTAAAGAGTAAAACTGGAGTGTTTCAACAGTGTCTTGTATCCTGACTCCCAGTGTTTGAGAATTGGAGGTATGGTCTTTATCAGTGATGGATCCAAGTGACAGTGTTTAATATTATAGAAACAGGAACACAGTTAACTCTGGAGGGTATGTGTTTTAAAAGACCAAAACACTGAGTGAAAATTTCAGAACTCTCCAAGTCCATGGAGGCACAGATAAAGGTATACAAAGAAAATAGATTGCGAGTTGCAATCTAGGGATGTGATTTGACAGTGGTGGTTGAGAGGTGGGGTAGGTCCCGTGACCACTATCTAGCAAACTGGGATATTTACTCTGGGTAGGAGTGTCTTAGTTTCCTGACTGAGAAGTTCTTATGTTGTGGGACATTTTGTTCACAGTGAAGGTATATGCACTTCATCCAATTGTTTCACCAGCCTTTTATGATGTGAGATCAAATCAGGATGAGACAGACCTTTAAATACAATGAGTACCATATATCAGACATTGTTCTAAACTCTACATGGATTATCTCACTCAATTCTCACAATTCTTTGAAATAGGTATTATTATTTTATCCGCCATTATATAAGAGAATGAAAACCTTGTCTAAGGTCACATTGCTAGGGAGTCTGAGACCAAGGATATGAGCTTAAGCAGTTGGATGTCAGATCCCATGTAATTAATCATTATCTACATAAGTTCTCAATACTAAATTTAATATCTGGGTAGACCTTGAGTGGCCGATGTTGGCTGGGTTGGGAGGAAAGTTGCACAAGTTCGCATTTGGGTTATTAGGTTTCTGGTTAGAGTAGCTCTCATTAGGTACTGAGCCACTATTCTAGCTGCATATACAAGTACCAATGACTAGAAGATGATTGGCTGCTCTTACTAAGCCAGTCCACCTGAGTGGTCTTCTTGAAATTGGCCACAGAAGGCAGCTATGCTCTATTCTGAATCTGAACAATACTATGGAGTATGTGCAGGTAGAGTTACTATAAAGCATCATAAAGAAGAAAGAGTTTTCTATTAGTTCTCACTTCCTTACTGGGCTCCTTAGAAGGCTATTACAGTTTAAATCTGTATAAAGCTGCCTACCTCTCCTGATTTTCTGAGAGACTTTTTGTTCGAAAGGACACTTTAAAGGAGGCAGACTATTGAGACACTTTTAAATGGTTTGATAAGTTTCATGAACCCCAAGTCAGATGCTAGGTGGCACAGTGGGTGTGCCTGCTAGCCTAGTGACCTTGGCCTGTAGTGTTTTCATCTGTTTAGTTCTGCACCTGGGCCAGGGAGCCCTGTTCTCCGCTTGGAGGGTGAGGTTTTCTTCCTATAGTATGAAGAAGCTTTGTCATCTTCCTAGTTTTCCCTGGATGCAGGTGTGATCCAGAAGAATAGATTCTTATCTGGCCTTGTAGCTGGGTGGGACTCTGACAAGTTGTCAACTCTGAGATGGAAATATGCAATGCCTCAAACAGGCAGATTGAGGTGGAGTGGATTGAGAGTTTGGATAGGATACAAAAATCAAGTGTGTAGAGTTGGGTGTAAGCTCTGTTTAGCTTTCAAGCAAGCCCAATGAGGGATGACAAAGTTGCTCTGACTGCTCCTTTGTTTAGAGCTCCTTGATGTAGTGCAAGTGCTGAGGACCTGGAGCTGAAATGAGGAACAACTGATTTGTATCAGCCATTTTCAAAATATGTAGTAATGTTCATGTTTTGAAGCCAAAATATGTGTCTAGTGTTTCTTCAGATATCCTTCATTCAAGCATAGTCATCCACATCAATTGCTGAAAACAACTGTTCTACATGGACAGATTTTTCAATGTAAACTTTCAGATGGTGGTACTTATACCAATCTGTTGATATTGATATCTGAGGTAGCAACTGGGGCTCTTGGACCAATTAAAACCCTTCTCTGATTTAACCAGAAGTATATAAGGATATATAAGGCACATATAGTGAAAGGGAATAAGTCAGTTGATCAATATCCCTTTCTCAAATTGGTGGAAATCCTATTTAGAAAATTTAGCTTTTATGCTACTAGGTCTGAAATGAAGATTGATAAAATACGCTGGAATTTTGTGGGCTTCTAAAGAATATCTAAAATCTAGCTCTATTGGCACATGTTTTTTATTACAATTTGTCATATGAATTATTTGTAATATATAAGTTCTAAGTCACAATATTTAATACTATTCTGTTAGACATTTTATTTGAAATTAGTAATGGTGTACTAGTACTCCAAGGGCTGTCAAATTTTGTAGGTCATAGTTTGACTTCTTAATATAGTTATGAGGTCTTTGTGTCAATGGATTGAAACTAGCAAGAACAAGAGCAACAAAATTAATGTTATGAAAGGTAGCTATATACAATATTTGCCCCATTTTTTTTAACAAAACTTTTCTTTCAACTGTTCTTAGTGGAGAAAACAAATTTATATAAAATAATATTTCTTATTTTACCCAAGTAATGCAAATTGCTGTATAAAACATGTTTAGTTATGCTTATCTTTTAAGATATCCTGGAGTATATTTTGCTGTTTAAAGACCATTGGAAAATGTTTTATTTACAGAAATTATGAACTAATCTTTAAAAATGCTCAATTACAAGCTTGCTTAAAATGGACAAATTTCTATAATTTTGGTAATATTTTAATGTTTTGCTGGAAAAAAAGTCACCTCTGCAAAATCGTTTCACATAAAAAGCTACTTTATATGTAGTAGTTTCTGATATTTTCTTTTATTCTGAAGTCTGCTGTCTTTTAACTCTTGGCTTTCAGTTAAAAATAGGAATGGATGGAAAAAAAGAGGACTAGTTCTTCTCTATAGACTGAGTTGAAAAGTGAGTAGGAAGAGAGAGAAGAGTTTAATAGTTATGGGCAGAAAAATAATATAATGTGATATAGAAACAAAGGATAATTATATTTATTTTGTTAGAGACCCACTATAATCAGAAATGGCATAAAAATAAATATAACCCAACATTTTGCTTTGTATTCCGAAGTCCAATTTGCTTTCAATACTGTCCAATTGGATATTGTATGCCAAATGAAGTTATTCAAATGATGTTTTGTGACAGAAAAATAGTAGTTTTAATGTCTACTTGATGTTTTCCAAAATAAAAATGATTAAGTTAGGAAATAATAAATTGAATAAATGTTGTTATTTTTAAAATTCAGATAGTACAGAAGGATACAGGAAAAATAAAATATCAAACATAATCTAACCCTATTAACATTTTGGATTCTTTAAAAATTCTATCTCTGTCTATCTCTATCTTTATCTCTATCATCTCTATCATCTCTATCTCTATCTCTATCATCTCTATCTCTATTTCTATCTCTATCTCTACCTTTAACTATTCTTTTTAAAAATACTACCATACTATATCTACTAATTTATAATTTGATTTTTAATTTAAGAATATGCTATACATAACTTTACTTGTCAATAAACAATTTTACATTATCCAACTAAAACAACAAATGTTTCTTGATGATTTAGCTAGAGGCTTTAGTTTCTTATCATGGCTTACTTAAGTCCTTGCTTACCTCCCTTTCTTCATTTAGTGTGAGCAATTGCTTTTTAGAAAGACTTGTAGGTTTTATGCCTTTGATCTTTTGTGTCTGCTAGTGTTTTTATCTGGAAATCTTTTTTCCTATTTCTGGTCTATTTGTCAATAATTGAGTTTTATATGTCTTTGCATCCCCACTGCATGCCTATAGTGCCTATTAAATTCTTATTACATGAATAAGTGCATAATAAAATTTGAGCATAAGAAAATGAGGGCAAGATTTGCAATCTGTTGATGGGAGGATCACTTCATAAATTATATAAATATCTAACCACTATGCTGTACACCTGAAACAAACATAAGATAATATTGAATGCCAATTATAATTGAAAAATAAAAATTAAAAATAAATAAATAAACATAAATTTTTAAAAATTAGCAATCTCTGGGTAAATTGGAGATAAAAGCAAGCAGAAATTTATAAGCAAGGGAAGATAGAGGATACAGAATATGTGGCTGGTCCAGAGAGCTAAGTGAACATAGTCTCTTTGTAGCTGTGACTCTTTTTAAAGCTTTTATCCATTCCTATAGTTCACTCTGAAGTGGTTTTAAAGAATCCAACATGGAATGTTTATCAAAAGAAAATATTTCACACAATGATTTCCTCAGATAGATAATCAGAATGTGACTCTCAATTTAAAAATTGCTTTTCAGAAGTAGCTTGAGTCGTCAGTAAGATGACATCTACTTTCATACAACATATCCTATTCTAAAATATAAAACTAATTGGTAATTAGTTTTCACACTACTATACTGTCAGATTTGCAGACATTGAAAGATTGACTTTTTTGCCTTTTGACTTAATAGTTGTATTCTAACTAACCAATAAATCTTTGTGCAGCATTTTTAGTTTGACTCATTATGTAATTTAATATTTACAGACTCGTGAGAGGGAGAACTAGTATTTAATGTGCACAAATTTTATGACAGGAAAATGTACTAGAATTGATAGCTGCAATTTATTGAGAGATTAATATGGGTTAAGTCCATTAGTTACACGATCTTGTTTTTTCATCTTGGCAACTCTGCAAAACAATTACTACTCTCCCTCCCAATTTTTGAGATAAGTAGATTGAGAATCAGAAGATTAAGTAAATTTTCCCAAATCTTAAACAAATAAGTGTCAGGCCAAAACTGAACTCCATGGCTTCTGAGTCTAATTCCCAGGATCTTTCCATTATACCAGACTGTTTTTCTGTTATTCACCAGTAGTATAGGATGTAATTTGTGGCAATAAAAAGGTTTACTTGCCCCCAAAGTATCTCCCACTCCAGGTTTGTGTGGTTTTTGAAATCTTCATTACCATCCTAATTTCTTTGGGTTTTTGGGTGAGGATATCTTCTAGGTTATTTTAAGCTATTAGGTTCTGAGGGGTTTGTTGGTATCTTAATGAAAAACAGAGTGCTGAATTTTGAAACAGAAGAGAGGTGTTTTTTGTTGTTGTTGTTGTTGTTTTTGTTTTTGTTTCAGAAAACAAAGAGAACAAGGAGAAATAAGAAAGAAAAAAAATTCAGCTCTTTGAGGATACCAGAATAAGGGAATCTGGGCAAAAAAGGGGCACATGATGAGGGAGAATATGAAAAAAATGTTTGAGAATCTATTCACTTAAAAAATAATAATTGAGTACCTATTTTGTGCCAAGCATTGTTCTAGACCATTAAGTGACCAAAACAGACAAAAAATGTGTTCTGCCTTATGGAGCTATTATTTCTAGTAGGGGGAGACAGATAATAAATGATAAATATAATAAACAGCTAAATTAGATGGTATTTAAAAAGATAAATTTTATGGAGGAAAAAATTACACCTTAATAAGAGGAATAAAAAATGTTGGGAATGGGTGTTGTAATTGTAAATAAGTTGGTCAAGATGAGATTCATTTGAGAAGGTGACACTAGAGCAGACTTGAATGGAGTAAGGAGTTAACCATAAGTATATTTGGGCAAAAAGCATTCCAAGTGAGGGAACAACTAGGGCGTTGGTCTTAGGGCTAGATCTTACCTAAGGTTTTCAAGAAATAGCAAAAAGTGAATATGACTAGAATACAAAGAACAAAAGATTGAGTAGCAGGAAATGAAGTCAGAGAGATTGAGTAAACCCCATAAAATAGGGCATTACAGGCTGTTGTAAGGACTTTGAAATGATTGGAGAGTAAGCTCCAGGAAGGCAAGAGCCATGTCTACTTTGTTCATCATGGATGCCTAGTTGCCATCCCCAGTGCCTGGTACAAAAAGACATTTAATGATTATTTTATGAGTGAATGACAGTTATGTACTCTCAGGAGCTCTTATTTTCCTGGTGAGAGGTAGGCTAGTACAGGATACAATGTAATGAACTATTTTAAGTTGGGTGGTAAATGTTATTATTATCTCAATTTTAACAACAACAAAAAAAGACCGATGATCAGAGAAGTTTTACTAGTCTAGTGGTTTTCAACTTTTAAAAGTATTATCCTTTCTTCAGACAAAATTTACATAAAACTTAAAGTAGAAAATAAGTCAAATGGGGATGTTTTGGTCAAAAGGTTATGGAATTGACACTTGGTCTTGCTTTTGTCCTGTGAGACCATCCTTGAAGAATCGCTTTAGGTTTTAGGTAGTCTTATATCATGGTGTTATATCACTTGGTATGAAGAGTCACAGAATGATCTCTTGGCAAAGAGTTGTGATTAGAATATGGGTTGCTCCCGAGAGGTGCATTTATTTACATGTCTGTATATTTGTGAAGATGGATTGAAGACCTGGAGAATAACAACAAAGAGTTGTTGGTAACCATGTTAAAGGGAATCAAAGGAATTTCTAAGTTTTCACATGGAATTTGCTGGGTGTCTAAGGCTTTCAAGTATATCTCTTCTATGACAGTGCCCAAGATGGATTAAATATATCTCATAGTAGCTCAAGTTTCTCTGCTATATCTGTTCCTGCCATCTCTGTTCTGTTGCCTGGTGGCTTTTCTTGACTCTGATACTTCTCACTGAAGGTTAAATCTTGACACTGTCACTGGGGTTTAACGTCATTACTTCTGTTCATGTTGATGGCCCTGCCCATGTTTTCTTATGTCTCTGGCTGTGAAACCATAGATGCTACTTTATCACAGGGGGAGTAGAAGTGTCTTTCTACTAGAATTAGAAAACTTTTTAGGCTCTCTAAAGGGGTAAGCAGAGATTTTCCCTCAAGTCATTACATCATCCAAGCAAGCAAACTGTTTTAATGGGTTCTTCTAAAGAATGTTTTTGCTGTTTTTATTTCTTATTGAACTGTCTCTTGAGGAAGTTAGGACAAGAACCCCTGGGCCTGGACATTTCAGTGATATAACATGATACCAACTCAAATTTTCCTCTTAGACAACAATCACCTCCTGAGGTGTTAAGGGTATCTTATTCTCCTTTTGGTTTTACATTTAAAATCCCAGTGTACTATGGTCTAACTTTTAGTGTCACAGGTCTCCTTATCACTTTCTTTTCTTAGTAACCCCAGTCAAATCTTCCTACAGAAAAGAGCTCTGATAATTTGATGTGTCATTGTTCCTGGGATGGGTATTCTGATTATACCCAGACCTGAGTTTCTCATCTAATGAAATAACGAAATGGATTTCATATAAACTCAAATGATATATAAAAGTTATGCAAAACTTAATGTTGACATCTGTGACTATTCATAAAATTTCCTTTTGAAATCAGGTAATACTGGTTTTTGTTTTTGGTTTTGGTTTTCCATTTTATTTCACCAAGATTAAATAATTACAATCAGAATTTTGAAAGACATTCTTTGCTAATTCAGAGCTAATAGTTTGAAACATGAGCATAATTAAATGTATTTCTTAATCTCTGACAAAATTCTTTATCTGAAAATTCTTGCCAGTTTTACTTTTATTCTTATATATTTTTTATCAAATTATTTAATAAAATTGTGAACAGCTAACAGACTACATTGAATATATGTAATTCTCCTCTCTCTCTCTCTCTCTCTCTCTCTCTTAATCAAAAGCACATGCCCCCAATCCTACTGTTCTCAGGACAAGGAACATGTATTTATTAGGAACCCAGTTTACCCACTTGTATAGTTCTCTGGGGTTCTTAGTTCCGCTTCCTTTTCTTTTTTAAAATTTATTTATTTTAATTATTTTCAAGTATACAGTACATTAGTTAGACATTTATATAGTTTATAAAACGATCCTCCTAATTGCTCCTTCTCTCCTCTTGGGATGACATTGGTTAATAAAATTATATAGGTTTCAAGTGTACGACTCAATAATATGTCATATGTATAGTGCATTGTGTGTTCTCTACTCAAAATTACATTTCCTTCTGTCACCATATATTTGACCCCCTTTACTGTTATCTACTTCCCCCTCCCTCTTTTTCCCTCTGGTAACCTCTTAACTGTTGTCTGTGTCATGAGTCTCTGTTTGTTTTGTTCATTTGTTGCTTTCAGTTTTATATCCCACATATGAGTGAAATCATATGGTTCTCATTTTTTTCTGCCTGACTTATGTCACTTAGCATGATAATCTTATTTTTAAATGTTTCTCCTTTACAATGTGTTGGCAAATCCCACAGAGAATGTATAAATGTATTGGGACTGTATCTAAGGAAGGAGGATGACAATTTCCAGTAGGAAGCAAGAACTGTCTCCCTTCATATGAGTAGGAATAAAATCCTCCCAATTAGTTTTTTATTTGATTCCCAGGAAGGCACTGAGTTTAAACAAATCACCCCAAATGTGATTGTATCATTGCATATCCAGCCAAAGCCACAGCTATTATGTTGTCATAGAAACACAATGCTGCTAAGTGATATAATCATGTCTTTTTTTAAAAAGGAAATAGCCAAGATAGACTGGACAGCAGGTGTCCCAGTGTTTAAATTTTGTTAGTGGTCACCATGACTGCAAGTAACCAGCTCATCAAAGAAACATAACTTTAATTCTTTTCTGATACAATACTCACTGAGGAAAAAAGAAGTAGTGGACTGGCAGGCTAAGGTTAGGTGTACAATGCAGAATGTACAACTTCTGAGAGAGAGCTATGGAATAGTGATTCTAGAAACAAAGCCTAATGGGGTGGTCTGCCCAATGTTAGTTTGTCTGGGACTCCACTCCTTCTCAGGCGTAACAGGTCTAAAACACCAAACAGTACCAGAGACTGGATAAACTTTATGGGACAAACTTTTGAGATTAATATCTTCCTTATTACCAGTAGTTTGTTGATTATGGCTGGTTTCCTGCAAAGTTGCACATGTGACTTTATTTTCTCATGTTTGTAGAATTTCCGTTCAATCTTTGGGTAATTTAAAGCAAGTTCTGGATTTTTTTTTTTTAAGAAAGACTTTACCAGCTTTGTGACTTTAGCACCTCATTTAGCCAATTTAGCCAATTAGCCCCGTTATTCATCTGTAATATGTACTCACATCAATAAAAGGTAGTATAAATGAGGCTTTCTGGACTCCCCTGGAAAGAAATAACATGATTTATGCACACACCCCCAGGAAGGAACTCAAAACTGTTTTCTGTCATACTTCAGTGTTCAGAGACCCTGGGAGAAAGGAAGAGAGAAGTAGGTATTTTCCAATGCTAAACCACTGACCTAGTTAGCTATCTTATGAGTAAAAAAATGTATTTGTGCAGCTTATGTCTCGAGTTGAATCAGATAGAAATCTTGTATGCTATGCATTCTAAATCATATTCAAAGAAGTTACAAGGACAGAGTAGGTCAAATGCTTATGTCCAGCAATCAGAGATATAAATGTAAATGATTTACTCTGGAGGTGATGATTGTATCACTACCTTCCTCTACCTTGACATTCACCACTAAATATCTCTCTTGGACTATGGTTTTATAATAGTACTTAATTCGTGTATCCTCAGAGCATAGGAATAAAGCCAATGGGTCTTAATTTCAGAAACAGACTGTTGATCTAAATAATCAAACAAGCAAATTAATAAATACAAAAAACTTTCTAACCATTAGAGTTATAGAAAGTACTAAGTGGCCATTCCCAAAGTTATTCAAACAAAGTTTGGCATTCATTTATGATAGAACTTGTATATATGATAGGAGTTAAGCTTCTTATACTTCTTTCTACTTCATCTTCACAAAAGGCATAATATATTAATCTGAACTTTAAAATAGATTTATTTATCTTTGGAGAGCTCTTACAGAGAAAAAAGGACCACTTGTGTGATTTGGAAGCCTACTTCAATCATCGACTTCTTGCAAACACTGCAAAGTTTAGTTCAGTTCAGAAAGCCCTCATTGAGTACATGCTTTATACCAATTCCCGAAGAAATCAACGCAGGGGAGACAGACAAATAAGAAATAGCTATCTCTAGCCACCAAAATTTTTCAATTTAGTAAGAAGTTTACAGGTTAGCACAAGCCCAGTGTGAGTCACAGAGACTAAATATAGAAAGAGATAAAGAGAAATTAAGTGAATTTATTTATCAGGTATTCTTGCTAATTATGCCCGTGTACATTGCCATTGTTCTTTTTTCCCGCTCACTCTTTTTTACCTATTCAGATCAAGACCCCAAGTTCTACTTCTTCCAAAAAGCTTTTAATAATTATTTCAGTCTTCAGTTATCACCCTCACTTCTAATTCTTAACTGTATGTGTTGACTTGTGTCCCCCAAAATGATACGTTGAAGCCCTAACTCCAGGAACCTGTGAATATAACTTTATTTGGAAACAGGACCTTTGTAGATGTAATAAAGTTAAGATGAGGTCGTATTGGAGTAGAGTGGGCCCTAAACCTAATATGACTGCTGTCCATATAAGAAGAGGGAGATATGAGCACAAGAACTGAGATACACAGGGCGTATGCCATATGAAGAAAAAGGAAAATATTGAAGTGATGAGTCACAAGCCAAGGAATACCAAGGATTGCCAGTAATCACTGGAAGCTAAAAGGGAAAAATGAAACAGATTCTCCCTCAGAGTGCTCAGGAGGAATCAATCTTGCCAACACCTCGATTTCAGACTTGTAGCCTCCAGAATTGCTAGAGAATAGGTTTCTGTTTTAAGTCACCAACTTCATGATACTTTATTATGGTATCACTGAGAGACTAATACATTAACATATCTTTTATCTGTATTACATGGTTTAGTACTTAAGTAGCATATCGTAAGAATATCAACAATAGAAAAAAATAGATAGTGTTACTGAGTACTTACTCTGTTCCAGGTACTATACTAATAACTTTGCATGCTCACTTAATTTTTATAACAATCTTATGATATAGGTACTATTACTATTGCTATTTTATGAAATGAGGAAACTGAGATTAAATAACTGACACAAAGGCTAGTGAAGGATAAAGCTAGTACTTCAACTCACTGTAAATCATAGTGCTAAAATGCTTTCAATAATGCCTAGAAAGCAGAGAATCTCTATTGGTCTATTTTGCTGTCAGTTCCATATTCTAGCAATTTTCAGAAAATGGCAGGTGCTCAAAACATTTTTATAATAACACTGTTGAATAATTGGGAAATAAAGAAAAATAAAATACCTCAAGTTATAGCTCTCATAAAAACTATTTTTTTGGGGGAGAGGGGTACTGCTTTTAATTTGATAAAATAAAATGTTCTAGACATCCCAGTGTCAGCTCACTGGAAGTCGTATGGACCAGGGAGCAATGTCTACAAGGCCATGGTATATATGGGGTAATGCAAGGCCTATGGATATATACGTACATTCTTTAATTGCAATTTTATTGAGATGCACATGGAATTTTAAGAAATAATACAGAAAAAAAATTCCTTGTATACTTTGCCCAGTTTTCCCCAATGGCAGCATATTGCAAAACTATAGTATAATATCACAACCAGGAATTTGACATTGATATAACTCATCAAACTTTTTCAGAGTTCCCCAGTTTTACTTGTACTCATTTGTGTATGTATATACATGTGCATTATAAGTTCCCTACAATTTTATACCTGTGTGTGTTTCTGTATGAACCACAAAAAAATCAAAATACAGAACATTTTGAATTTGAATATCCAGCAATATTCTCTCATGTTACCTCTTATAGCAACATCAGCTTGAATCCCTAAGTCCTGACAACTGCTAATCTGTTCTTGTCTATATTTTTGTTATTTGGATAATTATATATAATTGTAATCATACATTACGTGACCTTTTGAGATTATAATTTCTTTCACTCGGCATAATTCCCTGGAGTTTCATTTAAATTGTTGCATCTATCAATAGTTCATTCTTTATTTCTGAGTATTATTCCATGGTATGGCTATATTATATACCTAGTGCCTGCTTTGTTTAACCATTCAAGGACAGCTGGAATGTTCCCCGTTTTTTAATATTATGAGCAAACCTGCTACCAACATTTATTTACAGACTTTTTCTGTGAACATGTCATGATTTATCTAGCATAAGTACCCCAGAGTGCAATTGTTGAGTAGTATAGTAAATGCATGTTTACTTTGGTAAAAGACTGCAAAACTGTTTTCCAGAGTGACTGTATAACTTTACATTCTCACCAGCAATGTATGAATGATCCAGTTTCTCTGCATCCTTGCCACCATTCAATGTAGTCATTATTTTTTAAATTTTAGCCATTCTGGTAAGTGTGTGGTAACATTTCATTGTGGTTTTAATTTTAATTTCCCCAATTCTTAATGATTTTGAACAATATTTTTGTGTTATGCATACATTTCGAATGCTCCTAGAGGAGAAAAATGTCAGTGAAAAGGTGAGTTTTGAGCTAAGTGAGTTTTGATTCAGAACAAAAATGTACAGGATTTGGAACTCTGGGTGCAGAGAGTGGGGAGGATGTCAAAACTGGCTGTAGTTACAGTATATGAGTCAAATAAAACCAAAAAAAAAATAGGTAAACCAAAATATAAAAAAAGTACCTATACACCTACTCCGTGAAAATCAGTAAAGTAGCTCATTTAATTTTGGCAACCATTTTTGCTATCATATAACAAAAATGTTACATTGTTCTGATTGTGAAAATATGTTCATTGTTGTGATATGTTTTGCAATTACTTTCCAGAAAAACGGTGCCAATTTACATTCTATCAGTATACAATGATGCTCATTTCACCGCACCCTTGCCAAAACTGCATTATTATTTTTGGAATATTGTTAATTTGAAAAGAGAAAAAAGACAAAAACATATCAAAAGGCTTCAAATAATTCATAACCCATAATCTTGAGACAGGAATTGCCCTTCTACAAAGTTGATCAAAGAGAGTAGTTAGAATAACAACAAACATTAATTTAGAAAGGCACTCATTGTAGTATTATTTTAATAGCAATGTTGCAAACCTAAAGGAACAACAATAAGAAAAAGCTCAAATAAATCATGATTTATTGCTTGAATGGGATGTTCTGTATCCTTCCTACCCTTAGGTTCCAGTTCCATCACATTTAGTGTCTATTTTTTTTATTATTAGTGAGGATGGAACTTTCCATTTATTTATTTTTTATTTATTTAATCTTTTAAAATTTTATTTATTTAATAGTAACATTGGTTAACAACATCCAATAAGATTTAGCTGTACACTTTAACAATAGGGCATATATATAAATATATACACACACACACACACACTGTGTGTTCACCTCCCACAGTTAGATTTCTTTCTGTCACCACATATTTGACCCCCATTACCCCATCTACTGCTCCCATTCCCCCAACA
>NW_006439187.1:597823-614282 GCF_000325575.1 Pteropus alecto
CCTTTCTTCCATTTGGTCAACTCTATTTCCCAAGCTTGCTATTTCATTTTTCAACTCTTGCAGTGTGTTCTTCATCTTCAGAAGTTCTATTTGGTTCCTTTGAGGGGTTCAGTCTCCTTACTCTGCTCATCTAGTTGTTTTTACATTCCTGAAATTGTTGATTTGAGTTGTTTTGGTTCTCATTGAGTTTTTTCAAGAGTACCATCCTGAATTTTCTGTCATTTAAGTTGCATATTTCTATATCTGTAAGCTTATTTTCTGGAGATTTTTTCTCTTTCTTTCTGAGATGACTTGTCATCTTAGTTGTTCGTGGTGTTTAATGGACTATTTCTGCACCTGGGAATTAATGGAAGTGTATTCTGTTGTTTTTCCAGAAAGAAGATTTATTATATAAAGGTCTCTCTTTAGCCTGCTGCAAAGAAGATGCTTTTCTTTTGATTTCCAGTAGGTGGCGTCTAAGCTTCTTGGATCCCTGCTTTATATAAAGCCTTAATAATGCTTTTTTTTTTCTTTTCTTGTAGATGTTTAATCATGTTCGCTACCCTCAGTCTCAATCCCTGTCAGTGTTTGGGACAGTTTCGATGGCATTTGCTCACATTCCCCTGGTGCTCTGTGGTTTTCAGTCTCGGAAGATATAGGGGGGGGACCCTCTGCATTGGGGGTTGGGGTTTATCGCGCAGCCTTGGTTTTGCAACCCCAGCCAGTAAAAATCAACTGTTGTTTTTCTGCTGGTCTGCTTTTCTGCTTTCTGCCCTGATGACTGGGCCCTGCCACTGGCCGTGTGGATTTCACAGCACCTCCATGCAGGGCTGTTTAGGGAACTTGCTGCTCCCTACAGGGAGCTCCAGTGGCTGCGAGAGACAGCTTCTTTCTTTTTCCCAGTCCGCCGACCAACATCTGGGTTCTGACCTGTGGTAGTCTTATGCGCATATCCCATGCTCAGATGTGCTGGTGTGCAGTTTGGTTGTTTTTTGTTGAGTTTTAGATGTTCAGCTTATTGTTGTTTCAAGGGGAGAGATCCGAGGATGTCTCTCACTCTGCCATGTTTCTCCAAACTCCACCCCCCCTTTTTTTGCAGTCGAGGAATATTTAGTCATATATCAGCCCAAAATGTCAGATCCAGATGCCCTATGCAACAGCATTTCTGGTGAGGGATTTATTCTTTTTTTCTTTTAAAAAATTATTAAAATACCTCTAACATACAATATTACATTAGTTTCAGGTGTACACCATAGTTATTCAACATTTGTATACCAAAAGATATGATCATCACGATAAGCCTATTACTCATCTGACACTGTACAACGTTATTACAATATTATTGACTAGATTCCTTATGCTGTACATTACATTCTCATCACATTTTATAACTGGGAATTTGAACCTCTATTCTCGTTCACCTCCCTACCCCCATTTTAAAACAATTTTTTAAAAATTACAGTCGATATTCAATATTATGTTAGTTTCAGGTGAATAGTGTAGTGGTTAGACATTTATATAATTTATGAAGTGATCACCATTATTAGTCTAGTACCCACCTGGCACTATACATATTTATTATCATATTATTGACTATATTCTCTATGCTGTACTTTACATCTCCGTGACTATTTTATAATTACAGGTTTGAAATTTTTCATACTTTCGGTCATTTATATTTTGCTCTAATATAATTTCTTTTGATCTTTGCTCAATTTCCTTTGAGGTTATTAATGCTTTTCTTATTAATTTAGTTAAAATAGGTTTGATTATTCCCATTTTGCAGATGAGGGAACTGAAATCTATAAAGATTATATAACACTCTCAAATTCACGTGTATAATAAAGGTGATTCAAAGTCAATTCTACCTAACTCTAAAGGCCTGTTCTTTCTACCGTGCGATGTCTCCTTAAAAGAGATTTGTCTTTGTGATTGTGGAGTTGAAGGACAAATAAAGAGCTTCCCAGACAAAAATAAGCTAAAGGAATTTATCAACACCAAGCCAGTATTACAGGAAATGTTGGAGGGACTCCCTAAGAAGAAAAAATATGCATCAAAAACCATAGTAAAAATGGTAATAACTACATTCCCATCAATAAATACCTCAAGTGGAAAAGAATTAAGTGCTCCAACCAAAAGATAGAGTGGCTGAATGGATAAACAAACCAGACCCCTACATATGCTGCCTGCAAGAGACTAATTTCAGATTAAAAGACACACACAGACTAAAAGGAAGGGAATGGGAAAAGATATTCCCTTGATGGACCTAGAGGGCATTGCACTGAATGAAATAAGTCAGATAGAGAAAGACAAATACCGCATGATTTCTCATACATGTGGAATCTAATGAACAAAATAAACAACAACATAAATGGAAATAAACTCATAGGTACAGAGAATATTTTGAGGGCTATTACGTGAGAGGGAGATTGGGGGGACGGCAAAAAAGTGCAAAAAGATTAAGAAGTACAAATGGATAGTTACAAAATAGACGTAGAAATATAAATTGTAGCATAAGGAAAATAATAATGTAATAAACATTATTATATTATGTAAGAGGGAAGACCGATACTAGATTTAGTAGGGTAATCACTTGAGCTCTAATCACTACGGTGTACAACTGAAACTAATATATTATTGTATGCCTATTATAATTGAAAAAATCTCATTGAATTGTACGATGTAAATAAGAGCAACAAATTGTCTATTATATTTCAATTAAGCCGGGGGAGTGGGGGAAAAGATATTTGTCTTTGCCAATGAGGGAAAACTGGGTTGTCCAACTCAGTTGGCTTCTTGCTTAGCAGATACTTCCACAATTCATCATCTATATACATGTCCAAGCCACACAGTTGTTCTTGTGAACTTAAACAAGACAGTCCCTATTATTTCTAGCCTCATCTAAGACCCAAATACTGAAAAGAATGGGACTTGGATCCAATGCTGGCATAGATTAACTTTCTGGTTAGTCCTCCAGGACTTTTCCTCAACACAGTTTTTTTTTTTTTTTAATTCAGATTTTACATTCTCTTACTGACCAGAGCACTTGAGTTCAGTTATAAAAATAACTGAATCCAGGCAGTTTGAAATGGATTTTTTTTTGTTCTATTTGATACCTAATCACTAGTTTGTCTGAATTTTTGTGTTTCAATCAGTGTTTTCTGGCATTTCTGAAGCATCTGGAGTTAGAACTTGTGGTTTGAACAATGAGCAAATTTGAATCTAAACAAAGGTTATAGGTTAAGATAGCGGGTTTGATAGAGTAATGATATGCTCTAAAGAGTGACAATTCTCCAAATTCAACAAACCTGTCAATCAACTTGATGTATAGTAAGCTTATAAAATAAAAGATAGACCCCAAAGTGAAAATAAAGAAACTACCATAAACTTAATTCTTCCCATTGTATGTTTCTGGGTCTACCACATATGGAACAAATACGTACACATAAACAAACAAAATTGCCACTGCATGGAAACCAAAATTCTCTATCAAATATCCTGCTCAGGGGCTACAATAAATACTGTATTTGGCCATCTATTATCACATTGAAAGTCTGCTGTCTGGTTCTCAGTAACTGAGATTTAATTAGTATCTAAGGAAACGAGAAATTCCTGTTGAAAAAAAAATAAAACAGAAAAATCAAATTGCAATTGGTGTGCACATTTTTTCTTGGCATTGTGGCCTCTGAATAAATGTGGTGCTATGACCCAGACCTCTTTTCTCCTTGTCTGTGTCTGTCTCTCTTTCCTTCCTCTCACTGAGTACAGTTTAAATAAATATCTGCTGGAACCCTGAAATGGGTAGCCCTACTTTCTACAGACAAAGGAAAAAATTAAGTACTTGTACAGATGTGTGCAGTACAGCATGTAGGATCTTTGCCAAACAGAGCCTATAGACTGGAAGTTGGACATCTTTAAAAGGAAGTTACTTATTTTTTCCCACAAGAATAGAGAAAGTACTCTAAAAATTACTTAGTAGTCAGAGGATTGACCTCTAACATAGAAGGGAATGGGTTGTAGAAGAAAGATGCTAATGAATAAATGTTTGATAGATAGATAGATAGATAGATAGATAGATAGATAGATAGATAGATAATGTACCACCGAGTAAGCACTGACCGGACATTGTGCTAAACATAATATAAAAATTATCTCATTTAATTCTGAGACAACTTTAAAAGGGAGATATTAGTAGGCTCATTTTAAACTTAGAAAAGTTGAGCTAAAAGAATATAAGTCATTTGTTGAATATTACCCCAGTAAGAAAGGATAGAGCTAAAAATCAAACTCAGGATTACAAAGCTCTGCTTATTCTATTACACCGTTTTATTGCAGGAATAACTAATTTTACTTAAATAGAAAAAAAATAAATACCATTATTAATTCTACCACTCAGTCTGTAGTATGTTTTTTAAAATCATTTTTCTTATTAAGAATAAATATGGACACTTCCTGCCAAGACAAGATGATATAGAGCCATTTTCCCTCCTTCCTCAATAAACAAAATTATAAATCCTGAAGTGTCCAAGAGACAACAAAAGGAGAATTCTGAAAATGTGATTAAAGGAAAATGAACTACATCTGGTGTTCACCATGAGAGAAAAGTGACTTAAACTGGTATTTACCTTCTCATGACCAGGTGACAGATGGCAGCCCAGGTAGATTTGTTCCTTTTCTGGATCAAACTGGAGTCTGATAATATCAGGTAAGCCTGAAACTTTCAGAAAAAGATATCAAATAGGAGCCCAGCCCAAAATAAAGAACCAGGGAGGCAGGATTGCTAGGCCTGAGATTGTCATTACAACCTGCCATAAGGAAATGTTGAGACTGGTGGACAGAGAAGGCAGGAGAGATCCAGCTACAGCCAGCAACATGGTCCAAAAAGCCTTTTTGTTTCTCTAACTCTGAGTCTCTCCTGAATCCAGACACCAGGGCTTCCCAGGAAGTCTTTTTGTCCTCTCAGGCCAAGAGTCTTCTCCTCTCGGCTGGAGAGCCTGGGGCATCTCGTGAGGGTTCAGACTATAGAAGGATCCCACTACACCCCACTCCTATGAAAAGATGATCCACCCAGAGGTTCAGCCTGGGTAATCACCTTTCATCTCCTCAGACAGTACCAACAGAAACCAGCATGAGTCCCAGCAACACCAGCTAAATCAAGCGGACAAAAATAACTCAGCAAAAACTATGAAAATTAAACAACCATCCAAATTACAACCCACAAAAGTATGCAAGGTCCTGCATATTAAACCTACACAGAGTGAACTCCTGCTAAAGTAAAAAAGTTCAGTAAGACCCAGAGTATTCTAAAATAATAGACAACATGTCCATAATACACTCAAAAATCACCTATCATACCAAGAATCAGGAAAAGCACAAACTGAATGAGAAAAGACCATCAACTTACACCAATGCCAAGATTAATCAGATATTAAATCTGGTTTACAATGATTTTAAAGAAGCTGTGATAAAACACTTTCAAAAAGCAATTACAACAAATAAAAAATAGAAAATCTCAGGAAAAAATTAATGCTACTAGTTGTTAAATATGTACTACTGTAAAGAATCACTTGCTTTACCTTCATAACTTCATTTGATCCTTAAGAACACCTCTAAGATTAATTTTATAATCTCATTTTAAATACATGAAAACTGAAGTTTACCATAACCCCTAACTTTCTCTGTTTTATTACATCTGATCAGCCTCGCTCATTTACATTACCTGCCTGATCTTTGCAGGCATTCGAATTTGCCATCTCTAATGGGAATAAGTGGAGAAGGCGCTATAAGTAGGATAAAGAGTGTGAGCAAAGACACAGGAGTGGAAACGATTATAGGACATTTAAAGGCAGTGAAGAGACCAGCCTGTCTAAAGCAAAGAGCATGTGTTGAGGACTAACTGGAGAAAATGGTGAAGAAGTAAAGAAGGATCAGATTATTAAGGACCTTAATAAACAATTGAAAAATAGGCAAAGGAAGGTATTGTGGATTCTTGAGGTAATATGATGAAAAGGATTTTTAGCAAACAGCAGGAAAGAAAGGGAAAAGATGAAGGGAGGGTGAGAGGGAGGGAGGAAGAAAGAGAAGAACAAAAAGGAGGAGGAGGAGGAAGAGGAGGGGGAGGAGGAGAGAAATTAGAATATTAAATGACTGCTATAGATTCTTTTTTTGTCTTTATTGAAATATAATACTATTAGAGGCTTGTTTTTACATTGCACGATTCAATGAGTTTTTTTTCAATTATAGTTGGCATACAATATTATACCAGTTTCAGTTGTATAGCATAGTGATCAGAGATCCAAATAACTTGCAAAGTGCTCACCCTACTAAATCTAGTACTCTTCTTCCCTCTTACTTATTTATTACAACATTATTACCCATCTTCCCCATGCTACACTCTACATTTCCACGTCTATTCTGCAACTATCCATTTGTGCCTCTTAATCCCTTTGGCTTTTTTTGTCCCCCCAATCTCCCTCCCATATAGTATCCCTCTAAATATTCTCTGTATCTATGAGTTTATTTCCATTTTTGTTGTTGTTGCTGTTGGTTTTGTTCTTTAGATTCCACATGTATATGAAATCACATGATATTTGTCTTTCTCTATCTGACTCATTTAATTCAGCTCAATACCCTCTAGGTCCATCAAGGCAATATTTCTTCCAACCTCTTCTTTTTAGTTTTGTGTGTCTTTTAATCTGAAGTAAGTCTTGTAGGCAGCATATGTAGGGGTCTGGTTTGCTTATCCATTCAGCCACTCTATCTTTGGTTGGAGCACTTAATTCTTTTCTACTTGAAGTACTTGTTGATAGGAATATAGTTATTACCATTTTTATTACTGTCTTTGATGTGTCTTGGTGTGGGCCTTTTTGAGTTCCTGGTTTTTGGGACTCTCTGAGTTTCCTGAGATTTTATTTCTATTTCCTTCATCAGATTAGGGAAGTTTCCCATCATTATTTCTTCAAATAGCTCTTCATTGAGCATCTTTATAACTAGTGTTTTGAAATTTGCATCTGTTAGATTGCTTGACTCCATTAGTTCTGGATCTATGTTCTGTTCTCTCATATGGTTTCTGCTTCTTTGTCTTCCTTTTATGGCTGCCTTTCTGTGTCTGTTTCTGCGTGCTAAGTCTCCTGATCTAATTAGTGTGGATTTGTGTAGTAAGTGTCCTTTGGCAGTCCTGGGAAGCGTTCGGCTGCAGGCCAAATTTAGCCCAAGACTGTGCCCCTTTGGGGCTACCTGTTAAGATTCAGCAAGCAATCTACAAATACTGTGATTATAGTTGCCTCATAAGGCCACACCAGAAACTGAGGCCAGCTGCTACTAGTGTGAGTCTAGACTCTGCTCAGCTAGGAGCACTTAACTCACCGAGGATACACCTGGATGTGGCTTGGGTGGGGTCATAAGTTGGGAGAGGCAGAGTTTTAGGGAATCCTCTGGGTGAAGCGACCTCTGTTATCCAGTTTGATGACATCTCAGCTATGGTGGCACTGAGTCCGCACATTGGCAGGGGAAGGGCTCAACAGAGGAACAATGGATACCATGGCATTTCTGTACAGAGTGAGTTTTGCCTCTGTACAGAGCAAGTTTTGCCTTGGCCCTCACTCCGACAAGTTCGTGTCCCCCTGTAATTCCCTGGTGCCCTCTGTGCAGTCAAACCAGCACTGGTGCTCAGAGGAAGCAGGTCCATCACTGCGAAAGTCCACTCACAGACACGGCCCCTTTAAGAGGCATATGCAGCTGCCATGACCTCTTTCCCACCCGGCCACTCGGACTGGTCAGCCTTGCATCCTCGCCCCATCCTACCTTCTGCCATTGCAGGGTGATTTCTTAGATTTCTCCCCAGTTCTTCTAGATCTCAGGCAATTTTTCCTTGCTGTTTGCTCCTTGTTTCTGTCACAACTTTTATTTGGTCGCCAGAGGGATGAACAGAGCTCCATCGTTTACGCCATTTTTTCCCCATCTTATGGATTCTTAATTCTCTTTTATCACCAATTTCCTACATGCACACTATATTTGAGCCAGTTTCTTAAAGTACTATGACCTCTCTCATCTTTGGGCCTCTGCACATGCTATCTCCATTGCTTAGAATCCTTGTCCACAAGTAACCAACTTCACAACTTATAATTTCTTTTTTCTGGCTACCTCCTATTCACCTTTCGAGAGTCAACTCAGGAATAATGTCAACTCTTCCAGGAAGCCGTTCCTGAAACCCTCTCACACCAGCCAGTTTCTATCTTCATTGATCCCTCTTGTGTTAAGTACTCTCTCTATGTTCCCATGCCCCATTATGCATACCTCTTCGTCAGCACTTACCTTGTATTTATTCACGTGTCAGTTTCTTTTCAAGGATTCTGAGCTCTTTGAAAGCAGGGATCAGATTGTATTAATTTGTGTAGCCTAAGCATCTAGCACAATGTCAATACCTTTTTGTTAAATGAATGAATAAATGAGTTAAATGAATGATAGAAGGCCAAGTATTTCAACTGATGCTTAACATGTTATCTTATTTAACTTTCATCCCCAAACACTTTACTAGTGAAACCTAAGTTAACAGAGGCAACAATCTTGAGAGATAAGAACATTCTAGGCAATAAAGCAAAACCAGGGATGGTGTTATAGAACATGCTGCATTTGAGGAACTTCCAGAAATTTAGTATGATTAAAGTATGAGCTGAGGAGTAATAAGACATAAGGCTGGAGGAATAGGGCTTAGATCATAAAGGAACTTGCATACCTTTTAAAGAAATTTTTCTTGAGGGAAATGGGTTTTAAGCAAAAGAATGACAGGGTACATCGGGTATGACCAAAAGCACATAGTGTCTACCCACATAGGGGTATATAATTGCTTCTTGAAGGTAAGGAACCAAGGGTGAAAAGGGGAGTGGTACTCAAAGAAAAGTTCAGGGGAAAATAGCAGCTCCTCCTTACTTAGGTGACACAGAAGACACAGAGAGAACAAGTAGTTTCGATTCTATAAAATTCAGAACAGAGTCTAAGCATTGCTCTAGGTTGAGCAATTTGGGGCCCCTCTTATCATATTCTGTAGGTTTACCTCTTGTCCTTATGTGATAGCTGATGCTAGGCAATGCTGATAGGCAGTGACCTTTCATGTACACTTGGGAGAGAATGAGCCATTGAGGGGAGATAATGAATTTGAGATTCAGTACATGGAAAGTTCATATTCAGTGCTCAGTCCTATACAGTAGTATTAATTTCTGCTAGTGTGAATTGTTTTGTCATATATTAGATAGAGTAAATAAACTAATCAGTGAAAAAGAAGTGCTAAGGGTTTCATTAACAATAGGAGTTTTGAACTAATTAATTTTGAGACTAGCTTGACACTGAAACCAAACTGGGTGATTGGTAATCTCTCTATCTATCTATCATCTATCTATCTATCTATCTATCTATCTATCTATCTATCTATCTATCTATCATCTATCTATCTATGCATACATATATACACGTATATATATGTGTGTGTGTGATTTTGATCAGGGGAAAGGTTTGAAAACACTGGCATTGTCTATTATATTGACGTGGTTTTTCTAGTAAATTGAGTTTAGGCTGTGTGGTGAATGAATGAGAATTAAAGAAGAAATAATTCTCCCCTCTGGCATGTTGGAGAGACAAGTCCTAAACAATTGACTGGGTCCATAAATAAAAACAATGATGAAAAAGATAATGATAACAAAACGACAACAATAATGACTATCACTAATCAAGACACCGCTATATAGCATATAATAAGCTATATGTATATGTAGTGTCTCCATGTTTCCTCAATGCTGACCTGTAACAAAATGAGAAAAAAAGAGGATAATATTTAGTTTTCATGAATTGAATTTTGACTGCTTCTACTCAGGATATAGAAAGCTGCAAGGGAACATCACCCCCATTTAAACAATTTGAAGAATCTGGATAATCTACAAATCATAATAGTTTTATTTAAATATAATTTGCATATAACATTATATTAGTTTCAGGCATACAACATAATGATTAGATATTTGCATATATTGCAAGATGATCACCAAAATAAATTTAGTTGACATCCATCAACACCCACAGTTACCAATTTTCTTTTCTTATGATGAGAACTTTTAAGTTCTCATCGTTTAGCAACTTTCAAATATACAATACTGTATTATTAACTATGTCACTATGTTATACTTTACACGCCATGCCTTATATTTTGACTCCCTTTACCCATTTTGCCCACTCTCACCCTTTACCTCTGGCGACTACCAATCTGTTCTTTGTAACTATGAGTTTATTATTATTATTATTTATCACATAAGTGAAATTGTATGGTATGTTCTTTTCCTTATTTCACTTCACATAATGCTTTTGCAAATGGCAAGATTTTCATTTTTATATTTCATTGTGTATATATATGACATTTTCTTTATCCATTCATCCATCGATGGAATTTAAGTTGTTTCCATATCTTGGATGTTGTAAATAATGCTGCAATGAAAAAAATCTATTCCTCTAGCTACTTTCAAATATGGTATATAGTATTTTTAACTATAGTCACCATGCTGTACCTTACATCTTCATGACTTATTTATTTTATAACTGGAAATATGTACCTTCTGAACCTCTTCACCCATT
This sequence comes from Pteropus alecto, assembly GCF_000325575.1. Classification (NCBI taxonomy): domain Eukaryota; kingdom Metazoa; phylum Chordata; class Mammalia; order Chiroptera; family Pteropodidae; genus Pteropus; species Pteropus alecto. The sequence goes on from NW_006439187.1 coordinate 608,420, forward strand.
TTGGCCATCCCTAACACCCACCTCTGGCAACCACCAACATATTCTCTTTATCCATGAGCTCAGTTTTGATTTCGTTTTTTGTTTTCTGTTTTATTTATTTATTTTTTAGATTCCACATATAAGTGAAATCATGTGGTATTTATTTTTTCTATCTGACTTGTTTCATTTAGCATAATGCCTTCAATAACACACCACATTTTCCTTATCCATTTATCTATCGATGGGCACAAAAGTTGCTTCCATGTGTTGACTAGTCTAAATTATGCTGTTGTGAACATATGGGGGTTCAGATATTTTTTGAGTTAGTGTTTTAATTTCCGTTAGCCATATATCCAAATGCAGAAATGTTGTACCATAAAGTCGTTCTATTTTTAAAATTTTGAGGAGTCTCCATATTGTTTTCCATAATGGCTATGCCAATTTACATTCCCACCAACAGTGCACAAGAGTTTCCTTTTATACACATCCTCAGCAACACTTGTTATTTCTTGTCTTTTTGATTATATTCATTCTAACATTTGTGAGGTAATATGGTTTTGATTTACATTTCCCTAATTATAAGTAATGTTGAGAACCTGTTCATTTACTTGTTAGCCATCTGTATATCCTCTATGGAAAAAAAAATGTCTATTCAGAATCTCGGCCCATTTTTTAAATCATATTGTAATTTTCTATTGAATTGTATAAGTTATTTACATATTTTGGTATTAACTTCTTATCAGATATATAATTTCCATTCGGTAGCTTGATTTTTCAATGTGTTGTTTCATTTGTTGTGCAGAGCTTTTTTGTTTGATGTAGTTCCAAATGTTTATTTTGCTTTTGTTATTTTTGATTTTGGTATATAAAAAAAAACATTTGTAGAAACTATATTAAGGAATTACCACCTATACTTTCTTCAAAGAGTTTTATTGTTTTAGGATTGTGATCGAATCTTTAATCTTTTTGAGTTAATTTTTGTGTATGCTATAAGATAGTGGTCCAGTTTCATTTTTGAATGTGGCTGTCCAATATTTGCTACAGATTTATTGACTAGATGGTACTTTTCCTATTGTACACTCTTGGTTCCTTGGTTATAAATTAATTGACCATATACATGTATAGTTTTATTTCTGGGCTCTCTATTCTCTCTCATTGATGTATATGTCACTTTTGATGCAAATACCATACTGTTTTGATTACTGTAGCTTTATAATATAGTTTGAAATCAGGAAGTGTGATGCCTCCAACTTTGTTTATCTTTCTCAAGATTGCTTTATCTATTCAGGATCTTTTGTAGTTCTATGCAAATTTTAGGATCACTCATTCTATTTCTGTGAAAAATGCCACTGGAAATTTGATAGGGATTGCATTGAATTTGTAGATTGCTTTGGGTAATGTAGTCATTTTAAAATTATTAATTCTTCCAATCCATGAACATGGAATATCTTTTCATTTATTTTGTCTCTTTCAATTTCTTTCATCAGTGTCTTACAGTTTCCAGTGTACAGGTTTTTCACCTTCTTATTTTTATTCTTTGGTAAATTAATTCTTAAGAATTTTATTCTTTTTCATGTAATTGTAAATGGAATTGTTTTCTTAAATTTCTGTTTCTGATAGTTTATTATTATTGTGTAGAAACACAACTGATTTCTATATTGATTTCGTATTCTGCAACTTTACTGAATTTGTTTATTAATTTTAGGGGTTTTTGGTAGAGTTTTCTATGTGCAATATTATGTCATCTGCAAATAAAGACAGTTTTACTTCTTTTCCAATATGCATGCCTTTTATTTATTTGTTTTTATTGTCTAATTGCTCTGGTTAGTACTTCCAATACAATGTTGGATAAAAGTGGTGAGAGTGGGCATCCTTTTCTTATTCCTGATCTTAGAGAAAAAGCTTTCAGCTTTTCTGCATTGAGTGCGATGATAGGTATGGGCTTGCCGTATATGACTTTTATTATCTTGAGGTAAGTTCCCTCTTCATGGACTTTTTTGAGAGTTTTTATCATAAATAGTTGTTGAATTTTGTCCAATGTTCTTTCTGCATCTATTGAGATAATTATATTATTTTAGCCTTCATTTTTTTAATTTGTTGTATCACAAGGATTGATTTGTGGATATTGAACCATACTTCCATCCTTGGAATAAATCCCACTTGGTAATGGTGTATGATGCTTTTAATGTATTGTCGAATTTGGATTGTTAATATTTCTTCGAGGAGTTTTGCACCTATGTTCATCAGGAATAGTGGCCTTTAATTTAAAAAAATATATATATATATATTTATTTATTTTTCAATTACACTTTACATTTAATACCATATTAGTTTCAAGTGTACAACATAGTGATTATACATTTATGAAACTTGTGAAGTAATCACTCTAGTAAGTCTAGTTCCCATCTGACACCATGCATAGTTGTTACAATAATATTGAGTATATCCCCTATTCTGTACCTTACATTCCTGTGATTATTTTTATTTTCCCATGGAATTTTTGTCTGGTTTTGGTATCAGGGTAATGTTAGCACTATAAGTAAGTTTGGAAGTGTTCCCTCCTCTTCTATTTCTTGGAAGAGTTTGAGAAGAATTGGTATTAATGTTTCTTTAAACGTTTAGTAGAATTCACCAATAAAGCCATCTGGTTCTGGACATTCTTTTATTTTTATTTTTTTGGGAGGGGGTGTTGATTACTAATTCAATATTTTTATTAGTAATCTATCTGCTCGGATTCTTTATTTCTTCATGATTAGGTCTTGGTGATTTGTGTATTACTAAGAATTTATCTATTTCATCTGGGATGTTCAGTTCGTTGGCATATAATTGTTCATAGTAGTTTCTTGGTATCCTTTGTATTTCTGTGGATCACCTGTAATGTCTCCTTTTTCATTTCTGATTTTATTTATTTGAGTTCCTTTTTTCTTGGTGAGTCTAGTGAATGATTTACCAATTCTATTCATTCTTATTTTTTAAACAACTCTTAATTTTATTAATCTTTTCTATTTTTTTTGTAGTCCTATTTCATTAATTTCCATTCTAATTTTTATTTCTTTCTATTAATTTGAACTCTGTTCTTCTTTTTCAATTCCTTAAGGTGTAAAGTTAGTTGTTTATTTGAGATTTTTCTTGTTTGTTGATATAGGCATTTGCCACTAAAGACTTCATTCTTAGAACTTCTTTTGCTGCATTCCATAAGTTTTGATGTGTTGTATTTCCATTTTCATTTGTCTCAAGATATAATTTTTAAATTTCTTCTTTGAGCTATTGTTTGCTCAGTAGCATGTGGTTTAATCTCGACATATTCGTGAATTTTCTAGTTTTCTTCTTGTAAATTATTTTTAGATTTATACCATTGTGGTCATGGAAGATACTTGATATGGTTTCAGTATTTTTAGATTTCTAAATACTTTTGTCATGACCTAATATGGTCTATTCTGAAGAACTTTTTATGTGAACTTGAGAAGAATGTATATTCTGTTTTACTCAGATAAAATGCTATGTATATGAATGTCAAGTTTATTTGTTCTAACATCATTTATGGGTGATTTTTTTAATTGATTTTTTATTTTAGTGATCAATTCATTGATGAAAGTGAAATATTTAAGTCCTCTACTTATAATGGTATTGCTGTCTATGTCTCCCTTTATATCTGTGAATATTTGCTTCATATATTTAGGTGCTCCTATATTAGGTGCATAAATATTTAAAAATGTTATATCCTCTTGTTGGATTGACTCTTTCATCGTTATGTAATGACTTTCTTTTTCTCATTACATTCTTTATTTTAAAGTCTATTTTGTCTGATATAAGTATAGATACTTCAGCTTTCTGTTGGTTTCCATTTGCATGGAATTTTTTTTTCCATCCTTTTACTTTCAGTCTCTGTTTTTTCTTACATCTGAAGTGTCTTTTATAAACAATATATAAATGGGTCTGTTTTTTTTTTTAATCTATTCAGCCATTCTATGTCTTTTGATTGGATAATTTAGTCCATTTAAATTTAAAGCAATTATTGATAGGTATGTACTTATTGCTATTTTTGTTCACTGTTTTCTGGGTCTTTTGTTATTCATTCATTCCTTTCTTCTCTTGCTCTCTTTTGTGGTTTAATAATTTTCTGTAGTGGTATGCTTATATTCATTTCTCTTTTTCTTTTCTGTGTATACTATATGTTTTTGCTTTGTGATTACCATCAGACTTACATAAAACACCTTATATTGATAACAATATATTTTAAGATGATAACAACTTAAGTTTGCATGTATTCAAAGTCTCTACATTTTTACTCTCTCCCTCACGTTATGTTTTGATGTCATAATTTATGTCTTTTTATCTCACGTATTTCTTAAAGATTATTGTAGTTATGGTTATTTTGCCACTTTTGTCCTTTAACCTTCATAAGCTTTATAAGTGATTAACCCACTACCTTTTAAACATCAGATTTTTTTGACTTTTACTATATATTTATTTTTACCAGTGAGATTTATACTTTCATATGTTTTTGTTATTAACTAGCACCTTATTATCAGCTTAAAGAAGTCCTTGTAACATTTCTTACAAGGACAACATAATGATGATAAACTATTTTAGCTTTAGCTTCTCTGAAACTCTATCTCTCCTTCAATCATGAAGGACAACTTACCAGGTAGAGTATTATCAGAAGGCAGGTTTTTAATTTCAGCACTTTGAATATATCATGCCACAGACTTCTAGCTGTCAAAGTGTTTGCTGAAAAGTCTGCTTAATATCTTATGAGAGTTTCCTGTATGAAAGAAATTATTTTTCTTTTGCTACTTTTAAGATTCTCTCTTTGTCTTTAACTTAAGATATTTTAATTATAATATTACTTGATATGGGCTCTTTGGTTCATTCTTTCGGAAATCTCTGGGCTTCCTGGATCTGGATGTCTGTTTCCTTTCTCAGGTTAGGGATGTTCTCAAGAATTATTTCTTCAAGTAAGTTTTCTGTCACTTTCTTTCTATATTCTCTTCTTAAGATCTCTATACAATGAATGACCATCCACTTGATGCTATCACACAATTCCTTTGAGCTATCTTCACACTTATTTCTTTTTATTTCTTTTTATTTTTTAAGTTTATTGGGGTAACATTGGTTAATACAATTATATAATTTTCGGGTGTACATTATAACTTGACATCTATATATTCTATTGTGTGATTACCACCCAGAGTCCAGTTTCCTTCAGCTATCATATATTTGATCTCCTTTACCCACTTCACCCTCCCCAAACTCCTCTATATTTTACCCCCTTTACCCCATCTATGTCTTCCCTCCTCACTCACTCCCTATCCTCTGGTAACCACTAGTCCATTGTCCATGTCCCTGAGTCTCTGTTTGTCCTGTTCATTTGTTGCTTTTAGGTTTATATCCCCCATATAAGTGATATCGTGTGATTTTCAACCTTTTCAGTCTGGCTATTTCGCTTAGCATGATTATCTGCAAGTCCATCCAGGTTTTCGCAAATGGCAGTATTTCATCTCTTCTTATGGCTGAGTAATATTCCATTGTATATATGTACCAGCTATGAACAGTGCAAATATCTTTTTAGATATGAGTTTTCAAGACTTTGGGGTATATACCCAGTAGAGGGATTGCTGGATCTTATGGTAAATCAATTCTTAGTTCTTAGTGAGGAACCTCCATGCTGCTTTCCATAGTGGCTGTACCAATTTGCAGTCCCACCAGCAGCGTATGAGGGTTCCTTTTCTCCACATCCTCTCTAACATTTGTTATTACTTGTCCTGTTGATTATAGCCAATCTAGCAGGCGTGAGATGGTATCTCATTGTGATTTTGATTTGCGTTTCCTTAATAGCTAGCAATGTTGAGCATCTTTTCATATATTTGTTGGTCATTTGTAT
>NW_006439187.1:615343-618055 GCF_000325575.1 Pteropus alecto
ATTGATTTTGTATCCAGAAACTTTACTATATTTGCTTATTGTTTCTAGTAGTGTTCTTGTGGAGTCTTTAGGGTTTTCTATATAGAGAATCATGTTGCTATATTCAGTTTGCTAGTATCTTCTTTAGGATTTTTGCATCTGTGTTCATGAGAGATATTGGTCTGTAGTTTTGTGTGTGCGTGTGTTATCTTTACCAGGTTTTGCTATCAGAGTAATATTGACCTCATAAAATGTGTAGGGGAGTATTGCCTCCTCTTCGATTTTTTGGAAGAGTTTGAGGCAAATAGGTATTAAATTTTCTTTGAATATTTGGTAGAATTTACTGGTGAAGCTATCTGGTCCTGGACTTTTACTTTTTGGTAGGTTTTTGATTAATTTTTCAATTTCCATACTGCGATCGGTCTATTTAATATTTCCAGATCTTGATTCAGTCTAGGAAGATTGTATTTTTCTAAATACAGGTTCATTTCTTCTAAGTTATTAAATTTGTTATTATATACTTTTCATAGTATCTTCCATGATCTTTTGTATTTCTGCAGTGTCTGTTGTAATTTCTTCTCTTTCATCTCTGATTTTGTTTATTTGTGTCTTTTCTCTTTTTTCTTTAGCGAGTCTAGCCAGGGGTTTGTCAATTTTATCAAGTGTCTTGAAGAACCAGCTCTTTGTTTTATTTATTTTTTCTATTTTTTTGTTTTCAATTACATTTATTTCTGCTCTAATTTTAATGATTTCTCTTCTTCTGCTTACTTTAGGCCTCATTTGTTCTTTCTTTTCTAGTTTATAAGATGAAACTTTAGGCTCTGTATTTGGGCTCGTTCTTGTTTTTGGAGATAGGTCTGTAATGATATGAACTTTCCTCTTATGACCACTTTTGCCATGTCCCCCAAATTTTGATATGTTGTACTATCATTATCATTTGTTTCTATGTATCTCTTTATCTCTCTCTCTTTTTTTTCTTCTCTGACCCAGTTGTTCTTCAGTAGCATGTTGTTAATCTCCATGTATTTGTGGTACTTCTTGATTTATTTTTGCAGTTGACCTCCAGTTTCAAAGCATTACGATCAGAGAATATGGTTGGTATTATTTCAACCCTCTTATATTTGTTGAGGCTATTTCCGTGTCCCAGTATGTGGTCGTTTCTTGAGAATGTTCCATACACACTAGAGAAGAATGTATAATCAGCTGTTTTGGGATGGAAGGCTCTGTAAATGTCAATTGTGTCCAGTTGGTCTAATGTGCCATTTAAGGATGTTATTTCCTTATTGATTTTCTATTTGAGTGATCTGTCCATATATGACAGTGGGGTATTTCGGTCCCCTACTACGATAGTGTTTTGGTCTGTTTCTCAAACCTTTAGTTCTGTTAGTAATTGCTTTACATATTTTGGGGCTCCCTGATTGGGAGCATAGATATTAATAAGTGTTATGTCTTCTTGGTGCATGATTCCCTTTATTTTGAAGTCTATTTTGTCCGATATTAGTTTCACTACTCCCGCTTTTCTCTAAATGCCATTTGCTTAAATATCATTTTCCACTCTTTCACTTTAAGTCTATATTTGTTTTTGGAGCTGAGATGTGTCTCCTGGAGGCAGAATATGGTCTGGATTTGATTTTTGATCCATTCTGCAACTCTGTGCCTTTTTATTGGCGAGATCAGACCATTTACATTTAGAGTGATTATTGAAATATGAGGTCTTCTTACAGCCATTTTATCTCTTGAATTCTGGTAGCTTGGTGTTTCCATTGCTTCCCTGTCCTTGTGTTTCTGTTTTCTTTATTTTGGTTGGCTTTTGTGTGTTTTATCTCTAGTTCTTCTTGTTTTATTTTAAATACTTCAGTTCTGAATCTTAGGTGTGTGGTTACCATTACGTAAATGAAAAGGATAGTTATACATACTCAGTGTTCCATTTTCTTCTGTGTATGCCTTATTTCCTTTCCCCTTTGTGAATTTGGATCTTCGAATCCTCCCCTTTTCAGTCATTGTTGTCTCAATTTGTCCCTATGTATGCTGAACGTTTGTTACTATCTTGCTATAGCAATTCTCTTCTTATTATTTAAGCTTATATTGCCCTGTTCTTAGTAAGGTTGCACCCCTTTGCTTCTATTTGCCTGATAGTCACTTTACTCCTAATTATGTTTTTTTGTTTTGTTTTGTTATGTTATTTTGTTTTAGATGAGCTGACACCTTTCAAATTTCCTGCAGTATAGGCCTCATAGTGGAGAATGTCCTCAATTTTTGTACGTCTGGAAAGATGTATGCTGAACATTCATTACTGTCTTGCTATAGCGAATCTCTTCTTATTGTTTAAGCTTATAATGTTTTGTTCTTAGTAAGGGTTGCACTCCTCTGCTTCTATCAGCCTGCTAGTCACCTTACTCCTAATTACATATTTTTTCTTTTTGTCATTTTGTTTTAGGTGAGCTGACCCCTTTCAGTATTTCCTGTAATGCAGGCCTCATAGTGGAGAATTCCCTCAATTTTTGTATATCTGGAAATGTCTTTATTTCTCCTTCATATCGAAAGGAGAGCTTAGTTGGATATATTATTCTAGGCTGGTAACTCCATTCACTTAATAGTTTAAATATTTGATTCCTTTCCTTTCTTGCTTGTAAGGTTTACGCTGAGAAGTCCGATGATAATCTAATGAGTTTTCCTTTATAAGTTACTGTCTTCTTTTCCCTGGCTGCCCTGAGAATTCTGTGTTTGTTGTTG
>NW_006439187.1:618586-629674 GCF_000325575.1 Pteropus alecto
GTAAGCTTACTTTATGGAGATTTTTCTCTTTCTTTCTGACATACCTTTTTATCTTGGTTGTTCATGGTGTTTAATGGACTATTTCTCCGCCTGAGCATTAATGGAAGTGCATTCTGTTGTTTTTCCAGAAAGAAGATTTATTATATAAAGGTGTCTCTTTAGCCTGCTGCAAAGAAGGCACTTTTCTTTTGGTTTCCAGTAGGTGGCCTCTAAGCCTCTAGGATTCCTGCTTTATATAAAGCCTAAATGTCTTTTTTATTTTCTTGTAGATATTTAATCACGCTTGCTATTCTCGGTTTCAGTCCCTGTCAGTGTTAGCAAGAGTTTCTGTAGCGTTTGCTCAAATTCCCCTGGGGCTCCATGGTGTCCGGTCTCGGAGGGTATGGAGATAGGGGCCCTCTGGGTTGGGGGCTGGGTGCTGCAGCTCAGTCTCAGTTTTGCAACCATCGCCAGTAAAAATCAACTATTGTTTGTCTGTGGTCCCGACTCGCTTCTCTGCTTTCTGCCCTGATGACTGGGCCCTGGTGCTGGCTGGTAGAAGTTCTGGCACTTCCAGGCAGGCTGATCATGGAAGTCTCAGCATCTTCTCTCCTCCCCCTCCTCCTGCAGGGAGCGCCATAGGCTGTGAGAGGTAGCTTCAGTCTCATTAGCTTTTGCTCAGATTCCCCTGGGGCTCCACAGTGTTCAGCCTCGGAGGGTATGGAGAGAGGGGCCCTCTCGGTTGGGAGTTGGGGGCTGCAGCTCAGCCTCAGTTTTGCAAAAAGAGGACCGGCGAAACTCAACTGTTGTTTCTCTGTGGTCCTGTCTCGCTTCTCTGCTTTCTGCTCTGTTGACTGGGCCCTGCTCCCGGCTGCTAGAAGTTTCAGCATTTTCAGACAGGTTGATGAAGGAAGTCGCCGCACCTTCACCCCTTCCTCTCCTTTTGCAAGGAGCTCTGGCAGTTACGAGAGGCAGCTTCTTTATTTCTCTGAGTCCGCCACCCGACACCTGGGATTCTGACCTGTGGTATCTCTTATGCACAGATCCCACACTCAGACATGCTGGTGTGCAGTTTGGGTGTTTTTGTTGAGGTTTAGATGTTCAGCTCATTGTTGTTTTGGGGGGAGAGACCTGAGGACGTCTCTCACTCTACCATGTTTCTTCACTGTCTCCTCTTTTTATTTTTTCAATGTTCTAGTTGTGTGGGTACCCTTGCCCTGTCTATGAGTTCATTGTTATTTTTTTCTGCTTTATCTAGTTTGATGTTGAACCTTTCTATTGTGTTTTTTAGTTCAATTGCTGTATTCTTCAAGTCTGTGATTTTTATATGATACTTTGTTATATTTGCTATCTCTTTATTGAAATTTTTATTTTGCTTATTCTTTCTTTTCTCAAACTTGGTGAGCATCTCTAAGACCATTATTTTGAAGTCTTTGTCAGATATATATATCACTTACCCACATTTCATTAAGTTCTTTTTCTGAGGTTTTTATCTTGTCTTTTTTTGGAACATATTCCTTTGTTTCTTCATTTTCTTTGACTGCCTGTGTTGGTTTACATGCATTAGATAAAATATCTACCTCTCCCAGTCTTGAAGTTGTGGCCTTGTGTAAGAGATAAATTTTATAGTTTAATTCTGCCTAAGTTCTTGTTTGTGTCTCAAACCTTTATGATTGTACAAACAGATTATTTTATTTATAGTGACTCCCAGTAGTTTGAGGCTGTGCCAAAACCAGTCAGTATTCCAAAAGGGAAGATTTCAATCAGCACCTAGATGCAGGCTGATTGGAAGTCAGACCCTCATGAAGCAGCTTATAAAGTATGCTAATATATCTGTTTCAGGAAAAGAGTGAAAAACAAACAGGTGTTTCTGTCTGTTCTCTCTGTACTGAGCCCTGGGATAATAGCCCCTTAAGAACTGGCTTTCTTTGCTGGCATCCTGTTAAACTTATGAACATGAGCCTCACTTATGACCAGAACCAGGTTATCAAAGGATGTTTCTGGGTAACAGAGACAGAAACACACAAACTAGGACACCACACATGTACACAAGCTCCTTACTTGGAGACACTAACAATCTGCAGAGGTGCAGATGGAGAGCATAAAGGTGACACTTGCTGTCCTCCTCAGTCTCTGGAGATGATGGTATTTGACCTTTAGATATATGTTTAATTAGAAGCTTCTCCCTTCAGGTCTCAACTATAAAGATTAATAGGCCTCTTTCACAGATATTGGTGACCCGAAGCAAGGCAAAAGGAGAGCTCAAAGATGGTGCCCACTGGCCTCCATATCCAAAGAGCACCTAGTAAGCCTCAAGATATGATCCAAATCTAGACAAGCAAAAAGGCCTGTTTCCCAGAAAGACTAAAGGTGTTTTTCAGTTTGCTGTCTGCCTTGTGCTCTGGAGATGGTAGCAAGACAAGGACTGTCTCTCAATTTGTTAAAGTTTCATGGGACCCAAAAATATAAGCCCCATTGTCAAGCAAAGTCATGTGATCAAGGGGCATCCCTGGGCAATAGCTATAGAAATCAGAGCACCAGATGTAAAAAATGGGGTACCAAGTACATATATAAGCTCCGTAAAGAAGACACTGTTGCTCTGGTGTGCATGAGAGAGAGAGAGAGAGAGAGAGAGAGAGAGAGAGAGAGAGAGAGAGCACAAAGATATGGTCCACCTTCCAAGGTCTCTGGAGAAAATCACAATCAGCTCTTAAATGTGTTTTTGTTAGAAGCTTGGCCTTCAGCCACGACTATGAAGATAAGCTAAATAGGTCTCTTTCACAGAGAGACTTGGCATCTCAATCTGTTGCATCTCTGCTATGCCTTGGGGGTAGCATCCAGTTAAGAACTCTATTTCTGTTTCTTACAATTCTATGAGACTTTGGAGCATAAGCCCTGCTAGTACCCAGAGCCAGGTAATCTAGAGGTGTGCCCTGGTTGGCAGCTGCAAAAATTGGGGTGCCTGACCACTGCAGAGTTTATTTTCTGGGGGATACTGTAGACCTTATGTGAGGAAGAGGAATAGCACAATGATGGCAATCACCAATCCCTGTATTTGCAGAGTGTTTTAGTGAACTCTAGATGTGTGTGTGATGCCTGCCGTTCACTCATATGCTTTAAGATGAGCAAATGATTCATCTTAAAGAAAGTCTCAAAGCTTTTCAGTTGGCTGCCTCTGTGCTGGAACCTGGGGTAAATCTGCATCCATAGGCTCTCTCATAGAGAGAGAGCTTTCGAAGGCAGATGTTTTGGGGACTCATCTCTCAGGTTTAGCTCTTAAAAGTTGGGGTGCCAAATAGGGAGTTCAAGTTCTTTGTTCCTCAGAGAAAAGCTCAGGGTTTTGAGTTCTTTCCTGATTGCGGGTCACTGCTTCATGTGTAGGGTTTTTGGTGAGATTTTTGTTTCAGTTTCACTTTCCCATTTCAATGTGGGCTTTTTTTTTCTCATTTGCCTTATGTGTAAGAGATGCTGAGTTAGATTTAGGTTCCTCCCCCCCAGAGGAAATTATTGTATTTGTAACAGTAGATTCAGTGTATCTGTGGAAGGAGGTGAGATCAGGATCATCCTATGTCACCATCCTGACTGGGACTTTGAAATTGCAATTTTTTGAATGACATCAAAGAGCTGAAGTCACAAGTCAACCAAGGGAGCTGACTGCCAAGTGATGACAAGCCCTTTCAAGGAGAGATGGAAAATATGAAGTGTTCCACCTTTTATAGAGCATAAGAGGAAGAAGTAATTATCATAGAAGTGGGAAATAATCAGTTAAAAGTTTTCTAATTCTTAAAGACCTAATCTGAGTTTATTTATAAATTTAGAATAAATGAGAGCTCCTAGACACAAAGAAAGTTAAAAATCTTTCACAAACTCTTCTTCGTGGTCATTCACAAAGAAATCATGAGAAAGTTTGGGGATTGGGCAAGAGGAGAGAAAGATAAAGAGATGCAGAAGGTTATTGACAGTCACTTATGATAGGAATAAATCGCATGTTTTCTTGGACCCTTTTCTCATACAAAGCATAAGCCTTAAACTTCTAGAGGAAGTGTAAAAGCAAAACTCACTTACTTTGGGGGGAGTGACTATAAACCCTTTTTTCCATCCCAGGAACTAAGCAAAGATCCATTGCTTCAGGGCAGGGGGGAGGAAGGGTAGAAGCAAAAGCCATTCTGAATCTTGAGGAAAGACAGAAAAACATATCAAGTTCAGAATAGAGGAAATACAGAAAAATATATCAAGTTCAGGGTACTACACCAATTCAAAACAGATATCTGATACCACAGAGAGAGGCAGAAAATTCTTTCTTACCCAATACCTATCACAGACACAAGGCATAATTGACTGTCATGGGGGGATAATATGGAATTCTGAGAAAGACTCAACCTGAAGTTCAGGAACATAAGCCTTGCTCAAGATAGACTGGACCAAGAGAATTAGGAACCCCTAGTTAGTCTACCATGAAGAGAGTTCCGAATAACCAGAAAACAAAGTCTGATACTTGGAGAGGAGCAAGAAAATGGAGAAAGACTTCCATCTTAGTACAGGCATGCGGGGAGTAAGAAAAGTGGGGATTGAGCAGAAAAAATGTGAAAAACTTTCCGGTACCAAAAGAGATACTAACTGCAAAATTATGATAGCCCATTGTTGGAGTAAGTTGAAATAATTTGAAGCTTATTGTGTATTGGAGGTAGCCATAAAACACAAATCCAGATTTACTATTCATTCAATTGTCTCAAACTCCAAAATCAATGGTCTACCATAAGAAGTGGACCTATTTCTGGGTGCTAATGCTATTTATTTCAATATCTACTACAGGTATATCTCAGAGATACTGTGAGTTCAGGTTAGAACCACCACAGTAAAGATAATATTGCAATAAAGCAAATCACAGTTTTTTTTCTTTCTAAGTGCATATAAAATTTATGTTTACACTATACTATAGTCTATTAAGAGTGCAATAGCATTATATCTAAAAAGCAACATCTACTTTAATTAAAGTAATTTATTGCTAAAAATGCTAACCATCATCTGAGTTTTCAGTGAGTCAGTCATAATATATTTACTGGTGGAGGGTCTTGTCTCGATATTGATAGCTGCTGACTTATCATAGTGGTGGTTGCTGCAGGTTTTGGTGGTTGTGGCAATTTCTTAAAATAAGACAACAATGAAATTTGTTGCATCGGTAGACTTTCTTTTATGAACAAACTCTGTATCATGTGATGCTGTTTAATAACATTTTACCCACAGCAGAACTTTTCAAAATTGAAGTCAATCCCCTCAAAACATGTCACTGCTTTATCAATTGAGTTTATGTAAGATTATAAATCCCTTGTTTTCATTTCAATAGTCTTCACAGCGCCTTCACTAGGAGTAGATTCTATCTCAAGAAACCCGTTCTTTTGCTTACCCATAAGAAGCAATTACTCATCCATGAAGTTTTATTATGAGATTGCAGCAATTCAGTCATGTCTTCAGGCTCCATTTTTAATTCTAGTTCTCTTTCTACTTCCTACACTGAAGGTTTGAACTCTTCAAAGTCACCTATTAAGGTTGTAGTCACCTTTTTCCAATTTACTGTTAATGTTGATATTTGGACCTCTTCTCATGAATTATGAATGTTCTTAATGAAATCTAGATCAAGTACCTTTCCAGAAGGTTTTCTACTGAGTTTGCCCAGATCCATCAGAGAAATCACCATTTATGGTAGTTATAATCTTACAAAATGTATTCCTTAATAAGACTTGAAAGTTGAATTACTTCTTGATTCATGAGCTGCAGACATGAAAACAATGCTAACCTTTCACATCCTCATTAGAGCTCTTGGGTGACCAGGTGCATTGTCAACGAGAAGTAATATTTTGAAAGAAGTCTTTTCTTTTTTTTCTGAGCAGTAGTTCTCAACAATGGGCTTAAAATGTTCAGTAAACTGTGTTTTAAACTGATATGCTCTCATTCAAGCATTGTTTTTCAATTCATAGAGCAAAGGCATAAAAGATTTAGCATAATTCTCAAGGGCCCTAGGCATTTTGAAATGGTAAATGATCATTGGCTTCAACTCAAAGTCATCAACTGGATTAGCCTCTAACAAAAGAGTCAGCCTGTCTTTTGAAGTTTTGAAGCTAGGTGTTGACTTCTCTTTTCTAGCCATGAAAGTCCTAGACGGCATTTCCTTCCAATATAAGGCTGTTTAATCTACATTGAAAACCTGTTGTTTAGTGTAGCCACCTTCATTTGTTATTTTAGCTAGATCTTCTAGTTGGCTTGCTGTAGTCTACATTAGTATTTGCTGCTTCACTTTGCATTTTATGTTATGGAGATGGCTTCTTTCTTCAAACCTCATGAACCAACCTTCGCTAGTTTCAAACTTTTCTTCTGCAGCTTTCTCAACTCTCTCATATTTCATAGAATTGAAGAAAATTAGGACCAGCCTTGCTCTGGATTGAGTTTTGACTTAAGGGAATGTTGTGACTGGTTTGATCTTCTACCCGGACCACAACAAATTTCTTTGCATCAACAATAAGGCTGTTTCACTTTCTTATCATTTGTGTGTTCACTAGAGTAGCAATTTTAATTTCCTTTAAGAATTTTTCTTCGCATTAATAACTTAGCTAATTATTTGGCACAAGAGGCCTAACTTTTGGCCTATCTAGGCTTTTGACATGCCTTCTTCTTTAAGATTAATCATTTTTAGCTTTTGATTTAAAGTGAAAAATGTGTAACTTTTTCTTTTACTTGGACATTTAGAGGCCCTTTTAAGATTATTTTGCCAAAATATTTTTGTGTCCCATGTAACAGAGAGACTCTAGGAAAGGGAGAGAGATGAGGGAAAAGGCAGTTGATGGAGCAGTGGAACACTCAAAATATTTATTAAGTTTACTATCTTACATGGGCATGGTTCATAGTATCCCAAGATAAATATCACTGATCACTATAACAAATATTATAACAATAGTGAAAAGTTTGACATATTGAGAGAATTACCAAATTGTGACAGAGACATGAAGTGAGCAAAAGCTCTTGGAAAAATGGCAAATTGACATCAGAAGCGTGGCAGAGTGAGAGATGTCTCCAGAACTCTCCACTTGAAATAACAATAAGCCGAATATCTAAAACTCAACAAAAAACACACAACCTGCACACAAACACATCTGAGTGAGGGATCTGTGAATAAGAGCCACCACAGGTCAGAACCACATGAGTCCAGAGGTATACTGGGAGGAAAAAAAAAGCTGTTTCTCACAGTTAGAGCTCCCTGTAGGAGGAGGGGTGAGGGGAAAAGGTGCGGTGGGTTACCTGAACCGTCCTACCTGAGAGAGCTGTGAGCTCCACGCAGTGGCATTGTCTAGGGACAAGGGCAGAAACCAGAGAAGTGGGAATGGCAAAAAAGCAACAGCTGATTATTACCAGCCATGGTTGAAAAACGCAGACTGAGCCACAGCCCCCATTCTCCAACCCAAAGGGCACCTCCCCTGATATCTTTCAAGACCAAATACCGCAGAGCCCTCGGGAATCTGAGCAAATGTTAGCGAAACTATTGCTAATACTGACAGGGACTGAGACTGAGGGTAGCGAGCATGATAGAATATGTATAAGACAAAAATACATTATTCAGGCTATATAAAGCAGGGATTCAAGAGGTTTAGACAATCTTTACTGAAAATCAAAAGAAAAACACCTTCTTTGCAATAGGATAAAGAGACACCTTTATGTAAAAAGTCTTATTTCTGGAAAAAAAAAGCAGAATACACTTCCATTAATGCTTAGGCAGAGAAATAGTCCATTAAACACCATGAACAACCAAGATGACAAGGCAGCTCAGAAATAAAAAGAAAAATCTCCAGAAAATAAGCTTACATATATAGAAATATGTGACTTAAGTGACAGGCAATTTAGGATGGTCTTCTGAAAAAACTCAAAGAGAACTAAAACAATTCATATCAACAATTCCATAAATTAAAAAACAACAACAACAACAACAGCAACTAGATCACCAGAATATCAGAATGTTACCGAGGTTACAGAATACAGTCAACACAAGAATATTTATTGTATTTCTATTTACAGAACTTCTGGAGAAGAAGGACACATGGAAGAGATGTAAAATGAAATAGCAGACTGGGGAAACAGAGTCAATCAAATGGAGGAAAGGATCAGTGATATCAATGACAGAAATCTAGAAATAAATCAGAAGAGAGAAGAATAGAGAAACCGAATAATGAAAAATAATGAAAGAGAAATACAAGAACTAGCTGATACCATCAGGAGAGAAAACATAATAACAATGGGCACTACAGAAGGTGAAGAAAAGGACCAGGGACTGGAAAAGCAGTTTTAGACAAATAGTGGATGAGAATTTCCCAAATCTAAGGAATGAGCTGGAGCTTGGAATTCCAGAAGTCAACAGAACACCCAATTACCTCAACTCAAAAAGGCCTTCTACAAGACACATTGTATGAAAATTATCAAAAATCAATGACAAAGAAAAATTCTCAGGGCAGCCAGGAAAAGAAGATGGTAACCTGTGAAGGAAAATCTATTAGATTATCATCGAACTTCTCAGCACAAACCTTATAAGCCAGAAAGGAGTGGAATCAAATATTCAAACTATTAAGTGAAAGGAACTATCAGCCTAGAAAATGTATCCAGCAAAAGTCTCCTTTAGATATGAAGGAGAAATACAGACCTTTCCAGACATAACAAAAAGTGAGGGAATTTTCCACTACAAGGTCTACATTTCAGGAAATACTGAAAGGTGTCAGCTCACCTAAAACAAACAAACAAAAATATATAACTATAAGTAAGGCGACTATCAGACATATAGATGCAGAGTAGTGCAACACTTATTAAGAACTGGGCATTATAAGTTCAAACAATAAGAAGAGATTTGCTATTGCAAGATAGTAATGACTGCTTAGCATACATAAGGACAAATTGAGACAACAGTGACAGAAAAGTGTAGGAATCAAAGATCCAAATTCACAAAGGGGAATGGAGATAAGGCACATGCAGAAGAAAATGGACTACTATACAAATATAACTATACTTTACATATATGTAATGGTAACCAAACACCAAAGATTCAGAATTGAAGTATATAACATAAAACAAGAAATACCAGAGGGAAAACTCACAAAATCCAACCAAAATAAAGAAAACAGAAACACAAGAACGAGGAAGCAATGGAAATACCGAGCTACCAGAAAGCAAAAGATAAAATGGCTATAAGAAGACCTCATATTTCAATAATCACCTTAAATGTAAATGAACTGAACTCACCAATAAAAAGGCAAAGAGATACAGATTATATCAAAAAAAAGAAAAAGAAAAGAAAAGAAAAAAAAAAAACATATGCTGCCTGCCAAGACACATCTCCATTCCAAAGGCAAATATAGACTCAAAGTGAAAGGATGGAAAATGATGTTTCAAGCAAATGGCATTCAGAGAGAAAAAGGCCACTATCACCTCTGTCATTCAATATAACATTGGAGGTCCTAGCAAGGGCAATCAGACAAGAGAAAGATGTAAAAGGCATTGAAATATGGAAAGTCAAACTGTCACTATTTGCAGATGACATAATTCTCTATATAGAAAACTCTAAAGACACCATAAGAACACTACCAGAAAAAATAAGTAAATACAGCAAAGTTTCTGGATACAAAATCAATGTTCAAAAATCCATAGCGTTTCTATACTCAAATAATAAAGTTCAGAAAAAGAAGCGGGAAAAATAATTCCTTGTGCAATTGCACTAAAAAGAATAAAATACCTAGGAATAAATCTAATGAAACATGTGAAGAACCTATATAATAAAAACTACAAAACTCTATTAAAAGAAATTGAAGAAGATACAAAGAAATGGAAATATAATCCATGTTTTTGTTTGGAAGACTGAACATAGTTAAAATGACCATATTACATAAAGCATTATACAGATTTAATGCAAGCGCCATTAAAATCCCATGGACATTTTTTAAAGAAATAGAACAAAAAATCATCAGAATTGCATGGAAGCACAAAGGACCCCAAATTGCCAAAGCCATCTGAGAAAAAAGAACGAGGCTGGAGGAATCACCCTGCCCGACTTCAAATTATACTACCCAGCGACAGTAATCAAAATGGCATGATATTGGCTGGAAAACAAACACAGGAACCAGCGAAACAGAAGCAAGAGTCCAGAAGTAAACCCCTATGTATATGGGCAAATACTTTTTGACAGAAGAGCCAAAAACTTGCAGTGGAAAAAGGAAAGCCTCTTCAATAAATGGTGCTGGGAAAACTGGAAAGCCACCTGCAAAATAATGAAACTAGACTGTTGTCTGTCACCACACACCAAAATTAACTCAAATAGAATAAGGGCCTGAATATGAGACCTGAAACAATAAAATGCATAGAAGAAAATATAGGAACTAAACTCAAGGCCCTTGTTCTTAAAGAGGATTTTATGAATTTGACCTCAAAAGCAAGGGAAGTAAAAGCTAAAATAAATGAATGGGACTACATCAAACCAAAAAGCTTCAGTACAGCAAAAGTAATCGTCAGCATGATAAAGAGACAACCATCCCAATGGGAAAATATATTTGCAAGCAATGCCTCCGATAAGGGCCTAATATCCAAAATATACAAAGAACTCATACAACTCAATAAAAACAAAAAAGTAAATGATCCAATCAAAAACTGGGCAGAGGACCTGAACAGATATATCTCCCTAGAGGACATACAAATGGCTTACAAATATTTGAAAAGATGCTCTATATCACTAGCTTTCAGGGAAATGCAAATCAAAACCACAATGAGATACCATCTCACGCCTGTTAGAATAGCTATAATCAACAGGACAAATAATAACAATTGTTGGAGAGGATGTGGAGAAAAAAGAACCCTCATACACTGCTGGAGACTACAAATTGGTACAGCCACTATGGAAAACAGTATTGAGTTTCCTCAAAAATTGAGAATTGATCTACCATATGATCCAGCAATCCCTCTACGGGTTACTTACCCCAAAGGCTTTAAAACTCATATACAAAAAGATATTTGCACACCGATGTTCATAGCAGTATTATTCACAGTGGCCAGGTCATGGAAGCAACCAAAGTGACCTATGATAGATGG
>NW_006439187.1:630858-638688 GCF_000325575.1 Pteropus alecto
AAAAAAAAGAAGTCGAACTGTCTCTATTTGCAGATGACATGATTCTCTATATAGAAAACCCTAAAAACTCCACAAGAACACTACTAGACACTAAGTAAATACTGCAAAGATTCTGGATACAAAATCAACATTCAAAAATCCATAGCATTCCTATTCTCTAATAATGAAGCATCAGAAAAAGAAGTGGAAAAAATAATTCCTTGTGCAATTGCAACAAAAAGAATAAAATACCTAGGAATAAATTTAACGAAACGATGTGAAGGACTATATAATGAAAACTATAAGACCCTATTAAAAGAAATCGAAGAAGACACAAAGAAATGGAAAGATATCCCATGTTCTTGGATTGGAAGAATCATATTTAAAATGATCCTACTACCTAAAGCTTTATACGGATTTAATGCAATCCCCATTAAAATCCCATCGGTATTCTTTAAAGAAGTAGAACAAAAAATTTTCAGATTTGTATGGAAGCATAAAAGACCTCGAAATGCCAAACTATCCTGATAAAAAGAACAAGGCTGGAGACATCACTGTGCCAATCTTCAAATGATACTTCAAAGCCACGATAAGCAAAACAGCATAGTATGGCTGAAAAACAGACACACAGATGAATGAACAGAATTGAGAGTCCAGAAATAAACCCATATATATATGGTAAAATAATTTTCGATAAAAAAGCCAAAAAAATACAATGGAGAATGGATAGCCTCTTCAATAAATGGTGCCTAAAATACTGGAAAGATAGCTGCAAAAGAATGAAACCAGAGTATTGTCTGTCACCACACAGCAAAACTAACTCAAAATGCATTAAGGACATGAATATAAGACCTGAAACAATAAATTGCATAGAAGAAAACATAGGAACGAAACTCAAGGACCTTGGATTTAAAGAGAATTTTATGAATTTGATCTCATAGGCAAGGGAAGTAAAAGCTAAAAAAAGAGAATGGAACTACATCAAACTAAAAAGCTTCTGCACAGCTAAAGAAAAAAAAACAAAGATAATCTATGGAATGGGAAAAACATACATGCAAAACTTATATCTGATCATGAGTTTGTATCCAAAATAGGCAGAGGACCTGAACAGACACTTCTCACTAGAGGACATACAAATGGTCAACAAACATATGAAAAGATACTCATCATCGCTAGCTATAGGGAAATGCAAATAAAATCCACAATGAGATACCATCTCACACCTGTTAGAATAGGTATTATCAACAGGACAAGTAATAACAAAAGTTGGAGAGGATGTGATGAAAAAGAACCCTCATACACAACTGGTGGGACTGCAAATTGGTACAGTCACTATGGAAAAGAGTATGGAGTTTCCTCAAAAAATTGAGAATTGATCTACCTTATGATTCAGCAATCCATCTACTCGGTATTTATCCCAAAGGCTTGTAAAATCATATCCAAAGAGATATTTTCACTGATGTTCATAGCAGCATTATTCATAGTGGCCGGGACATAGATACAACCAAAGTGTCCTACGATAGATGATTGGCTAAAGAAGCTGTGGTATATGTATATAATGGAATATTACTCAATCGTAAGAAGAGGTGAAATACTGCCATTTGTGACAACACGGATAGATGTTGAGATAATCACCCTAAGCGAAATAAGCCAGAAAGAAAAAGTTGAATATCACATATCACTTATATGTGGGATATAAACCTGAAATCAAGAAACTAAGAGGACTAACAAACAGAGGCTCAGGGACATGGGCAATAAACTAGTGGTTACCAGAGTGTAGTGAGGTGGGAAAGGTAAAAGGGGTCAAATGTGTGGTGACAGAAAGAAATCTAACTATGGGAGGTAAATACAGTGTAAATATATATATGCCTTACTGGTAAAATGTACAGCTGAAACTTATTGGATTTCGTTAACCCATGTCACCATAAAAAAATAATTAATTAATTTAAAAATTGAATGAGAAAAGTAACTATGAATATTTATTATTTGCAATCTGTTAAATATATAAATTTGCAATCTAGTGGAAATTGTGAACAGTATGCATTAACAAGTTGCAAATTTTAGTAGAGATAAAGTATTTATTAAAAAAGTCAAATGGAAATGCTAAAAGCAAAACAAAAATCTTATGATATCAAAGTTTTATTCCTTCAATAGCCTTATTATTACATTGGACACACCGAAGAAAGAATCTGTAAACCTGAAGACAGGAAAATGAAAATTATCTAAAATGAAATAGAAAAGAGAATAAATTTATTTAATATTTAAAATCTGATGTTATTTCCAAGTATTTTTATTGTCAACGTTTTTATAAAATGGTAACAATAATAGATGGTAGTTGTTTCATTTGACAAAAAAATATCGAAGTCTTAGAAATCTAAATAAGACTCTCTTTTTTAAAATCTGGATAATTTTACTGAATCTTCTCAACAACCCAGTCAGTTAGGTATAATTCCCTACATTTTATTAAAGAGAAATTTAAGGTTTAAAAAGATTATGCTGCTACCCACAAATGTAACACAGCTAATAAATGGTAGATGAGGGACATGAATCCAGGTAAATGCCAAAGCTTTTATTGGTACTTGAACAAAATACTATTCAGCCTCTTGGCTTTCTTTGGCCTACCGCTATCCTTTTAGGAGAAGGGAGTTACTTTCTGTTATTGTGTGGTGTGTCTCTGGCCACTAGGAGACAATTTGGGAACCTTTATATCCATTTCCACTCTTTACTCCTTACTTTCTAAAATATAAGTTCTATGAAGGCAGATTTCTTCTTCTTTTCTATTGAATTGTCAGCAACTAGAATGCAGCTTGAACATAAAAAAAATGCTCAATAAATATTTATGTTGGAAGAAGTCGATGAACACTCACCTGAGCACAACATGTAATTTTAATTATAATCAAAGGATATAGCTACCCAGCCAACCTTTATTTATAGTCAATAGTAATTGTGGCAGCCCCTTTGATTCTATGGTTCATACCTGGATGCTCCTCAAACTGCCTATTTTAATTTCCAGTTTAGAACTCCAGGCATGATTGCTCTTGAGAAATTAATTTTATGTTTTAGATGGAGAAAGGTCACATGGGTGGAATTTGATAGGTGATTTCACATTGAAACAATATTTTATATTTGTTTTAATTAAAATTTAATGGAGCAAATATTTATTAGGCATATACTCTATCCTTCCAACTGTGGTGGGCCCTGAGGATGACTGGCAATTAAGAAAGTTTTTTCTCTCAAGGAAATCACCAACTCATGGGAGATGAAAACCAAAAAAAGATGGTGAGAACTTCCATGTTCTGTGGTAGCACAAAGAATGATCAATCAACTCTGCTTTGAGGGTCAAGAAAATCAAGAAAGTTTTACAGAGGAGGTAATGTTAAAGCTGAGTCTGGAAGGGTGAGTAGGGATTTTACTGGCAAACGAGTGGAAAAGTGTATTAAAGACAGAGGAAACTGTATCTGCAAAGCATACATATGTGAAATGTATGTAAAAAACAATATGATATAATCAGAAAAATGAAGGAGCATGAGGCTGTGGAGGTGGGCAGGAGTCAGCTCATAAATTACCTGGTATGCCATTTCAAGAAAAAGGAAATTTGTACTTTTATCAATAGGAAGTCTTTGAAGGTACCTGGATAGAGAAGTTCAGATCATTAGGGCAACAGAATAAAATGTTGAGGACCTCAACTAAATGAAGCTATGGTACAGGGGAGGGGAGGTGGAAAGGATACGCTACACAGATAGAAGCTACAAGATTTAGTGGTAACTTCTTAGACAGTAATGGTGGAGAGAGAGAAAAATTCAGGTTGCCATTTATTGGACTGAGAAATACAGAAGGAACACAATTTTGGTGTCATTGGAAGAGAGTTGGAATAGAAAGAGAGTGGAAGTAGGGCAAGAAAGAATTCAGTATTGTACTTGCTAAGGCTGAGTTGCCTGTAGGTGGAGAACCACAGTAGGCAGTTAGGAATATGGGTTTGAAGCTCAAGGAAGAGATCTGAGCTTGAGATAAATACTTGGTAATCATCAGCATATAGATGATGGCCGAAGCTATATATGTGATGAGATTACTTGGAGATAATATGTAGACATATTAAGGCAGTGGATTGAGGGGCTAGTTTAGGACCCTAATCGCCACTAAGATCGTTGTTTCTATAGAACAGTGTTCTCCAGAGTCCAAACAACCAGCTTACATACGGTTTCCCCTCTGATTCTGGGAATAAAAACAAGTAAAACAAAACCTCCAATGTTTGCAATAGAAATTTAGAGTTTATAAATACTTTCATACCCATTATCACATTTATTCCTTATAACATCCTTGTGGGAATAGTCAGGGCAGAGATGTTTCCACCTCCATTAGTAATGGATTTGTATATCTAAAACATAGTAACAAACTTTTGGAATGCAGCTATTTCAGAAGTTTAGGAGAACCTATAATAACCACACTTTATATTATAATACATACATTTTTTTTTGGAAATTATCTCCTTTGGCTATTCCAACTAACCTGAGAAGAAGATAAGATAGAAATTGTTACACTGACTTTTAAAGATGATGAAACTGAGATCCAGGGAGTTTAGACAACTTGCTGAAGATGGCAAGAAAAAAGGCTTTATTCAGTCCTCAATTCACTGCTTTTCCCCCACCAAATTACTTCAAACAGCATTCTACTATGAGAATACTTTATTGATGTTTGTTCAAGTACATTTTAAAAGCCTTTTTGGCAAACATATTAAGAAACTTAGAAAGTATCAAGTTTTAACATATCTTTTTATGTTAATATAAAAAATATTACAAATGCACTTTTTAGACAAGGAAAAGATAGAAATAAGTGATAGCTCTACAATAATTTAAAAACAAACACCAGATAAATGTAAACCTTAAAGAGTAGAGAAGTATACATCAAGTGCCTATTTCAGCTCATCCCACTGCAGGGTGTGGGAAATAATGTTGGAGATTAGATTAGTTTAGGAGTTAAAAATGAAATGAAGGAAGAGGGGCCAGAGAGGCAGCCTCAAATAACACATGGACTGCATTTTTAAAGTTGATTTTATTTTTAAGTTAGATGCTCAAAACACAGAAAAAAATCTTTTAAAACAATTCTTTACACCCTTTTTAAAGATTTCAGATTAGACAATGAAAGCCTGATTAGTCCCTTTCCTATTTTAGGATTAATATTGCCCATCTGGCCTTGGGCAGGAGTAAGGGCACACTTAAACATACAAGGAAATATTCCTTTTCCCCGTTTGGGTAGAAGCGCCGGCCTTAGGCAAACTTTTGCATTGTGTAAATTTGCCCTTTGGTTCTCTCTCTCTCTCTCTCTCTCTCTCTCTCTCTCTCTCTCTCTCTGTCTGTCTGTCTGTCTCTCTCTCTCTCTCTCGCACACACACACATACTTTCTTTCTTGGTGTTGACATTGGTTAACAAAATTATATAGGTTTCAAGTACAATTCAGTAAGACATCATCTTTATATTGCATTATGTGCTCACTATTTAAAGTTACCATATATTTGACTCTCTTTACTCTTTTCTACTCCCCTCCCCTCTTTCCCTCTAACCACTACACTGTATCTATGAGTTTCTGTTTGTTTGTCTTGCTTGCTTGTTGCATTGTTTTATATACCACATATGAGTGGAATAATATGGTTCTCAACTTTTTCTGTCTGACTTATTTCACTTAGCACGATTATTTACATCCATCCATGTTGTCTCAAATGGCCATATTTCATCTTTTCTTATGGCTGAGTTGGGTGAAATTGAGAATAAAAAACAATAGAAAAAATTAATACAACAAATAGCTGGTTCTTTGAAAAGATCAATAAAATTTACAAACCCCTGGCTAGACTCACTAAAGAAAAAAGAGAAGAGACACAATGTCAGAAATGAAAGAGAGGTTATGATGGACACCACAAAAATATAAATGATCATGGAAGAATACTATGAAAAATTATATGCCACCAAATTTAATTACCTAGAAGAAATGAACAAATTCTTTGAAATATACAGCCTTCCTAGACTGAATCACAAAGACCTGGAAAGTCTACATAGAATGATCAACAGTAAGGAAATTGAAACAATCATCAAAAACCTTTCAAAAAGTAAAAGTCCAGGATTAAATGATTTCACTATTGCATTTTACCAAACATTAGAAGATGATTTAATATGTGTCCTTCTCAAACTTTTCCAAAAAAATGGGTGAAGAAGAGGCAATACTTCCTTTTTATGAGGCCAAAATTACCCTGATATCAAAACTTAGTAAAGATAACACACAAAAAGAACACTGTAGACTAATATCACTGATGTATTATAGATGCCAAAATCTTAAACAAAATGCTAGCAAATCAAATACCATACATTAAAAAGATTATACATCACAATTAAGTGGAGTGCATTCCAGGGGCACAGGGATGGTTCAAGATATGTAAATCAAATAATGTGATATACCACATAAACAAAATAAAGGATATAAAACATATAATCATATCAATAGATGCAGAAAAAGTATTTGACAAGATACAACATCCATTTATGATTAAAATACTTAATGAAACAGGTATAGAAGGAAAGTACCTCAACATAATAAAAGGCCATACACAGTATTCTCTCCTTTTGAAATTCTCTTTCATGATTCTTTGCCTCATTCCTCAGGCATCCAGTATCTTTATGCTACTGTCCATAGGGTGGGGATGTGGGATATGGAGGAACAAATAGATCTCCTGTCCAGACTTAAAGTTTTTGTATTCCAAAATTCTACCTACCCCTTTCTTGAATTTTAAAATTTCGCCCACGCTTCACAAAGTTTTTCGCCCTCAGAGTGGCAGAACTCAGTGAAGAGTTTTGGAGGAAAGTAATGTGATTTAATTAATTCAGAAAAGTGAGTAAGTACGAATAGTTCCTGAACTTTCCCAGAAGTAACTGCAAGAGAATGCTTTGTTAAATCATATGGTTTTTCAATTGATAGGCTTTCTGACAGTGTGACAAAAAGAAATTAAAAAAATAACAATAGAACAATCAGTGAAAAGTTGAAAGGATGAAGAAGTACAAATTAGTAGTTACAAAACAGTCATGGGGATGTAGATTTTTATTCTAAATTAAAAAAAAATAATTTACAAAGTGATCTCCCCGATTAGTCTAGTACCCACCTGGCACTATACATCATTATTACAATATTATTGACTATATTCCCTATGCTGTGATTTATATCCCCATGACTATTTACACCTGAAACTAATATAATATTGAATGTTAACTGTAATTGAAAAAGGAAAAAAAAACTAAATAATTGAAGAATGATGGCAGGGAGGGACTTTCCAGTGAGGTGACAAGAAGCTAGGTTGACTTCACTCAGGATTTAAAAAAAATATATCAATCTAAATCAGGGTCCTTTGTAAGCAGGATATACAAATCAGGGACTGCTATAGAGTCTTGGGGACAGTGGGCTTCCTAGTAACTGAATTGGAAGTTTAGGGCTTGTCAAATGTCATCGTAGGTTCTTTTAGAGGTGGGAGTATTCCTTTTGTTGAAGAGCTTATTTTATTCAAGAACAGCAGCTAGCTTCTTCTCCAAGGTGACCCTAGAATCTTTCACATTGGCAATGACAGCTCTTCCCTAGTCTAGGAATTTCCATACTCTGAATATACTCAGAAGGAAAGAGATAGTGTGTGTGTGTGTGTGTGTGTGTGTGTGTTATTTTTACTTCCTAGCATGAATCTACAGAAAATATAAAGAATTTTGCATTTTAACAGGACTCCAGAAAAAGTACGTGACTTCTACACATAAAGAAATTAATCTGGAATGTTTATGCATATTGAGGGAGTTGAGGCAAGGGTTTCTTAGATAAGGAGAATGAATA
>NW_006439187.1:638881-643176 GCF_000325575.1 Pteropus alecto
TATTAACATCTGAGAAATGGAATTACTGACTATTATAAGTTGTTAAGGTATCACCAACCTATAAGTCTATTTGCTTTACTGAAGGTACTCAAATCTAATAGACTGCTTTTAGCTCACTTGTTCTGAATGTCAATTAAATGCCCAGAAAAGAAAAAAATAAGTAAAGCCAAGATGGGAAAATAAATCATATAGTAGGATTCTTATTATAATAGGCTTCATATTTTCCTAAGTACAACTTTTTAAATGAATTTTATTTTTCAAATACAGTTGGCATACAATATTATATTAGTTTCAGCTGTACAACATGGTGTTTAGACATTTATATAACTTACAAAGTAATTACCCCAATAAATCTAGTACCCATCTGACACCATACATGGTTATTACATTACTTACTATATTCTTTTTGCTATACTCTACATCCATGACTATTTGTAACTACCAATTTGTACTTCATAATCCCTTTCTCTTTTTCATCCATCCCCATAATCTGGCAACCATAAAAATGTTCTCAATATCTATGACTTTGTTTCTGCTTTGTTTATTGTGTTCTTTAGATTCCACACGTAAGTGAAGTCATGTGGAATTTGTCTTTGTCTGACTTACCCCACTCAGCACAATACCCTCTAGGTCCATTCATGTTGTTGCAGATGGTAAGATTACATTCTTTTTTATGGCTGAGTAATAGTCCATGTATATATGTACCACCTACTCTTTATCCATTCATTCATTAATGGACATTCAGGTTGTCTCCTTATCATGGTTATTATAAATAATGCTGCAATGAACATATGGATTTATATATCCCTTCAAAGTAGTTTTTTGAGTATCTTTGGTTAAATACCAAGAAGAAGGGTTACTGGGTCCTCCTTTGTTTCTCATTATAGCCTTTGTTTTAAAGTCTATTTTGTCTGATATAAGTGTTCCTACCCCAGCTTTTTCTGTTTGTTTGTTTCCATTTCTATAAAATATCATTTTTTTATCTCTTTACTTTTGGTCTATGTGTCTTTCTATCTGAAGTGAGTATCTTTTAGGCAGCATATGTAAGGGTTTGTTTGTTCTTCCATTCAGTTACACTATCTTTTCTTTTCCCCAGCTTTATTAAAATATAATAGACAATTAGTTGCTCATATTCACATTTTACAATTCAATGAGTTTTTTTTCCCAATCATAGTTGGCATACAGTAATATACCAATTTCAGTAGTAGTGATGAGAGATCCATATAACTCACAGAGCGATCACTGCACTGAATCCAGTACCCCTCTACTCCCTTACATATTTATTGCAATATTATTAACCATCTTCCCCATGCTACACTCTACATCTCCATGTCTATTCTGCAACTATCCATTTGCACTTCTTAATCTTTTTGTCTTTTTTTCTGTCCTCCCAACCCCTTCACATCTAGTAGCCCTCAAAATATTCTCTATAGCTATGAGTTTATTATGGCTTTTGTTGTTGTTGTTGCTTATTTTGTTCTTTAGATTCCACATGTACTTGGAATCAAGCAATATTTGTCTTGCTATCTAACCCATTTTATCCAGCACTATATCTTCTAGGACCATCAAGGCAATATCTATTTCCATTCCTTTCTTTTTAGTCTGTGTATGTCTTTTAATCTGAAGGGAGTCTCTTGTAGGCAGCATATGCTGGGATTTTGTATTCTTATCCATTCAGCCACTCTAAGTTTTGGTTGTAGCACTTAATTCTTTTCCATTTGAGGTACTTGTTGATAAAAATGTTATTACTATTCTTTATTCATGTTTTTGATACATGTATTTTTCTTCTTGAAGAAGTCTCTTCAACATTTCCTGTAATACTGGCTTGGTGTTGATAAATTCCTTTAGCTTTTTTTCTTTTTTTCCTTTTTTGTCTGGAAAGCTCTTTATCTGTCCTTCGATTCTAAACAATAGCTTTGCTGGATAAAGTATTCTTGGTTGTAGATCCTAGGTTTTCATTATGTTGAATATTTTGTGCCAAGTGCATTTGACCAGCATGGTTTTTAATGAGAAATCAGCTGCCAGAATTATAGGTGCTCCCTTATAGGTAACTAACTGCTTTTTCTCTTGCTGCTTTTAAGATTCTCTCTTTGTATTTCACCTTTGGAATTTTAATTATTAGTCTTTGGTGTGAACCTCTTTGAGTTCCTGTTTCTTGGGACTCTCTGAGCTTCCTGGGGTTGTATGTCTCTTTTCTTCACCAGGTGAGGGAAGTTTTCCATCATTATTTCTTCAAATAGCTCTTCAACTTCCTGTTTTCTTTCAGGGACCCCCATAACATGGATATTTTTACATTTAATTGTGTCCCATAGGCTCCTTAAATTATTAATATAATCTTGGCTTCTTTTTTCTTGCCATTCTGCTTGAGCATCCTTGGATTCCTCATCCTCTATATAGGTGGTTCAATCCTCTTTATCCACTGTTGATTCCCTCTAATATGTTCTTCATCTTATTTAATGTGTTCTTCATTTCTGACTGGTTTCCTTTTATAATTTTCATTTCCATTTTTATGTTTTTTTTAAAATCTCTTTTCTAAAGTTCTCATTGAATTCGTCTACATTTCCCCTAAGTTCATTGAGCACCTTTATAACTAGTGTTTTGAACTCTGTATCAGTTAGATTGCTTGACTCCATTATTCCTGGATCTCTGTTTTGTTCTCTCATTTGGTTTCTGCTTCTGTGTGTTCTCATTTTAACTGCCTTTCTGTGTCTGTTTCTATGTATTAAGCAAAGCTCCTAAGTCTCCTGGTCTTATTAGTATGGCTTTGTGTTGTAGGTAGGTGTCCAGTGGCACAGTCCTGAGAAGAGTTCAGCTGCAGGTCCTGTATAGCCCCAGCCTGTGCCCCTCCGGGGCCACTTGTTAGGATTCAGCAAGCAATCCACAGATGCTATGCTAATGGTTGCTTCAAGAAACCACACCAGAAAACAAGGCCAGCTGCCACTAGTGTGAGTCTTGGCTCTGCTCAGCAAGGAGCACCTAACTAGCCAAGGATACACCTGGATATGGCTTGGATAGGGCCATGTGTTGGGGAAGGTGGAGTTTCAGGGAATTCTCTGGGCAGAGTAACCTCTGTTATCCAGTTTGATGACGTCTCAACTATGGTGATGCTGCGTCATCACACTGGGAGGAGAGAGAGCTCAACACAGGAACAATGAATACTGCTGGCACTTCTGTCCAGGAGAGAACCTCACCTCTGGCCCTCACTCCAATAACTCATTGTCTCTCTGTAAATCCCTGGTGCCCTCCGTGCAGCCAACCCAGTGCTGGTGCTCAGAGCAAGCAGGTCCATCACCATGAAAGTCCACTCGTGGACACGGCCCCTTTAAGAGGTGTCTGCAGCTGCCGGCTGCTGCTGCCACCCCAGCCTCTGTCCCACTCAGCTGCTGAGTACCAGGTAGCCTTGCATTCTTTTCCCATCCTACCTCATCCCGTTGCAGAGTGATTTCTTAATTCTCTCTCTATTTGTAGTGCTTCTGTTCATCTAGATCCCAGGTAACTTTCCTTGTTGTTTGCTCTGTGTTTCTGTCACGATTTTGATTTGGTTGCAAGAGGGATGAACAAAGCCTCTATCATCTATGTATTTTTTTCTTCCCCCAGTTACCCTGACTTTTGATTGAAGC
Source organism: Pteropus alecto (assembly GCF_000325575.1). Lineage (NCBI taxonomy): Eukaryota > Metazoa > Chordata > Mammalia > Chiroptera > Pteropodidae > Pteropus > Pteropus alecto. The sequence goes on from NW_006439187.1 coordinate 642,502, forward strand.
ATTTAATTCATTTACATTTTAAAGAAATCATTGATAGATATGCAGTTATTGCCATTCTATTATTTATGGTTTTGATCTTTTCTCTTTTTTCTTCTTCTCCTCCTCCCCCTCCTTCTTTTTCTTCTTCTTCAAGAAGTTCTAATATTTCTTGTATTACTGGTTTGCTGTTGACGAATTTCTTCAGCTTTTTTTGGGGGGGGAAGGAAGCTCTTTACCTGCTTTTGATTCCAAATGATAGCTTTGCTGGATAGAGTAATCTTGGTTGTAGGTCCTTGCTTTTCATCATTTTGAATATTTCCCACCAATCTCTTCTGGCCTGTAAAGTTTCTTTTGAGAAATCAACTGACAGTCCTATGGGACCTCCCTTGTAGGTAACGAATTGCTTTTCTCTTACTGCTTTTAAGATTCTCATTTTGTCTTTAACCTTGGCATTTTAATATTGATGTGTTCTGGCACGGGCCTCTTTGAGTTCATTTTGTTTGGGGCTCTTTGAACTTCCTAGGCTTGAATGTATATTTCTCTCACCAAGTTAGGGAAGTTTTCCATTATTTTTTCTTGAAATAGGATTTCAATTTCTTCCCCTCTCTCTCTTTTCTTCTGATATACCTATGCTGTGACTGTTGGTACATTTAATGTTGTTCCAGAGGCCCCTTGAATTATCCTCATTTTTTGGGG
>NW_006439187.1:643239-645686 GCF_000325575.1 Pteropus alecto
CCTTATCTTCAATCACTGATTCGATTTTCTCCTTCATTCAATCTATTGTTAATTCTTCATAAGGCATTCTTCATTTTAGTTATTGTATTCTTCATGTCTGACTAGTTCTTTTTATGTTTTCTTTCTCTTTGTTAAAGTTCTCACTGATGCCATCTACTCTTCCTCTAAGTTCATTGAGCATCCTTAATTTCTGCCTCTGATAGATTGCTTGTCTCCATTTTGTTTAGATCTTTTTCTGGAACTTTTTTTCTGTTCTTTCATTTAGGACGTGATTCATTGTCTCCACATTTTGTCTGCCTCCCTGTGTTTGTTTCTATGTATTAAGTAGAGATACTATGTCTCCTGGTTTTAATAGAGTGACCTTATGTAGTAGGTGTGCTGTTGGACCCAGTGACACAGTTTCTCTGGTCACCTGAGTCAGATGTTCCAAGTGTGTTTCTTGTATGAATTGTGTGTGCCCTCTTTGTAGTTGAGCCTTGGTTGCTATTTGCATGTCAACAGGAAAGATTGACCCTCGAGTTGATTGGTTGTGAGGATAGGCCATGGGAGGCTGACCCTACGAAGCAGGATTTTCTTTAGAACATCATTAATGCCTGCCCAGTCTGCCTTTTGTGTGTGTTGTCTTTGGATGCAGCCTTGGGTAGTGCTGCAGCTGGGTTTGAAGCTGACCATCTGAGTGTGCCGGTCCTGGGGGTTTCCTGGGTGGGTGTTGGTGGAGGCCTAGTTCAGTTGCAGACTGGGTTCTTCTTGGGCTCACCTGGCATGAGCCACGAAGCAATGTGCGTATCACTGCCACCTACGGTGGCCTTAGATGTCCTTAGGCCAAGGCACAAACTGAGGACAGCTGCCAATAGTGCTTGGCATGGGGCTGCTCAGTGAGAGTCCAAGGCATGCTGAGGCTAGATGCTGTTTGTTTGGGTTTTATGAACGTTTGAAAGATTTTAGGAAAGTCTGCAGCATGAGCCAAAACAGGGCTTTTGTATGGAAAAAATCACCAAGAATGGCTTTAGCGGGGCCACAATTTGGGTAGGATGCAGCCTCAGGGAATTGCTTGGGCAGGGTGACTAGTGTTAGCCAGGTTGATGGAGACTCAGATATGAAGGCTGCCTGCATTTGCACAGTGAGAGTGGGTATGGCTCAACAAAGAAACAATGGATTCTACCAGCACTTCTGTCTGGGATAAAGCCCTCACCCTGAAGCCAGACAACGCAATTTCTCCCCATATGTCCCTGGAGCATTTTGAACAGGTACCTCAACCCTGGAGCTCAGAGTGAGTGAATCCGTCAGTCAGTCTATGTGCAGGCCCTTTAAGAGGAATAACAGCCACTCTCCCTTTCACTCAGCCACAATCTTTGCTGGTTTCCATAGCCAGAAGTGGTGGGGTCTTCTCTTTCCAGCACTGGAAGCCTGGGCTTGGGTGCCTAGTATGGGGCTGGAATTTCTTCTTCCTCCTGGGGCAGCTGAGATAGCCCTTTCGATTTTTAATCACCACATGTAGATGTGGGACCACCATGTTCCTTGTCTCTGTTCCTCTCTCCAGTCTCGGGGTAACTTCTTTTGTATATCTTTAGTAGTATATCTTTTGTATATGTTCAGCATATCTTTTGTATATGTTCAGCTAGACTTCAGTTAATTCTATAAATGGTTTTACTGATATCTGTATATTCTGTTGGGTGTTTACCACCCAAAGACCAGTTTCTTTTACCTATCATATATTTGATCCCTCTTACCCACTTCACCTTCTCCTTATCTCTTTATATTTGACCCCCCTTACCCTGTCTACATCACCCCTTCTCCCTCACACCCTACCCTCTAGTAACCACTAGTCTTTAGTCCATGTCCATGAGTCTCTGTTTGTTTGTCCTGTTCATTTGTTGATTTTAGGTTTATATCCCAAATGTAAGTGATATCATGTGATCTTCGACTTTTTCTGTCTGGCTTATTTTGCTTAGCATGATTGTCTCGACATCCATCCATATTGTGGCAAATGGCAGTATTTCATCTCTTCTTATGGCTGAGTAATATTCCATTATATAAATGTACCACAGCTTCTTTAGTCAATCATCTATCATAGGACGCTTCGGTGCTTCCATGTCCTGGCCACTGTGAATAAAGCTGCTATTTTGCTTAATGATTGTCTCGACATCCATCCATATTGTGGCAAATGGCAGTATTTCATCTCTTCTTATGGCTGAGTAATATTCCATTATATAAATGTACCACAGCTTCTTTAGTCAATCATCTATCATAGGACGCTTCGCGGTGCCCATGTCCTGGCCACTGTGAATAAAGCTGCTATGAACATCGGTGTGCAATTATCTTTTTGGATAGGGGTTTTCAAGATTTTGGGGTAAATACCCAGTAGAGGGATTGCTGGATCATATGGTAGATCAATTCTTAGTTTTTTGAGGAACCTCCGTACTGTTTTCCATAGTGGCTGTACTAAT
>NW_006439187.1:648010-652449 GCF_000325575.1 Pteropus alecto
ATTTTGATGATTTCTTTCCTTCTGCTGACTTTAGGCTTCATTTGTTCTTTCTTTTCTAGTTATTTAAGATGAAGCGTTTGGTTGTTTATTTGGGCTTGTTCTTGTTTTTGGAGATAGATATGTAATGATATGAACTTTACTCTTATGACCACTTTTGCCATGTCCCCAAGTTTTGATATGTTTTACTATCATTATCATTAATTTCCTTGTATCTCTTGATCTCTCTTTTTTTTCCCTTCTCTGACCCAGTTCTTCTTCAGTAGCATGTTGTTTAATCTCGATATATTTGTGGTACTTCCTGCTTTCCTTTTGCAACTGATCTCTAGTTTTAAAGCATTATGATCGGAGAATATGATTGATACGATTTCACCCCTCTTATATTGAGGCTTTCTCTGTCTCTCAGTATGTGGTTGATTCTTGAAAATATTTCATGTGCACTAGAGAAGAATGTATAAGCAGCTGTTTTGGAATGGAAAGCTTGGTTAATGTTAATTATGTCCAGGTGGTCTAATGTGTCATTTAAGGATATAATTTCTTTATTGATTTTCTGTTTGGATGATCTTTCCATATGTGACAGTGAGATATTAGGTCCCCTACTATGATAGTGTTTTGGTCTGTTTCTCCCTTTAGTTCTGTTAGTAACTGTTTTATATATTTTGGTACTCCCTGATTGGGAGTATAGATATTAATAAGTGTTATGTCTTCTTTATCCATGATTCCCTTTATCATTATGAAGTGTCTCTTCTAATCTTTCTTTACCTTTTTAATTTTGAAGTCTGTTTCATCTGATGTTAGTACCACTACTCCTGCTTTTTTCTGATGCTATTTGCTTGTACTATCATTTCTACCCTTTCACTTTGAGTCTATATTTGTCTTTGGAGCTGAGATGTGTCTCCTGGAGGCAACAACATATGGTTGGGTTTTGTTTTTTGATCCATTCGTAACTCTGTTTCTTTTTATTGGTGAGTTCAGTCCATTTACGTTTAGGGTGATTATTGAAATATGAGGTCTTCTTATAGCCATTTTATCTTTTGCATTCTGGTAGCTCAGTGTTTCCATTGATTCCTTGTCCTTGTGTTTTTGTTTTCTTTATTTTGTTTGGCTTTTGTGAGTTTTCCCTCTGGTTCTTTTTGTTTTATGTTATATACTTTAGTTCTGAATCTTCTCTGTGTGGTTACCATTACGAATATGTAAAGATAGTCATATATATATACACATATATATACACACACACACATACACACATATGTGTATATGCATACATACATACATATACAGTTGTCCATTATCTTTTACACGTTCCTTATATCCATTCTCCTTTGTGAATTTAGATCTTTGAATCCTCCCCTTTTCATTCATTGTTGTCTCAAGTTGTCCCTATGTATGCTGAATGTTCTTTACTATCTTGCTATAGCAATTCTCTTATTAATTAAGCTATAATGCCCTGTTCTTTGTAAGGGTTGCTCTTCTCTGCTTCTATTTGCCTGATAGTCACTTTACTCCTAATTATGTATTTTTTTTTTTGTCATTTTGTTTTAGGTGAGCTGACCCCTTTCAGTATTATCTGTAGTGTGGGGCTCGTAGAGGAGAATTTCCTCAATTTTTGTATGTCTGGAAAGATCTTAATTTCTCCTTCATATCTAAAGGAGAACTTAGCTGGATACATTATTTTAGACTGGTAGTTCCTTTCACTTAATTATTTAAATATTTGATTCCATTCCTTTCTGTCTTGTATGGTTTGCGCTGAGAAGTCGAAGATAATCTAATGATTTTACCTTTATAAGTTACCATTTTTTCTTCCTTGCTTCCCTGAGAATTCTGTCTTTGTCATTGATTTTTGATAATTTTAATAGAATGTGTCTTGGTGAAGGCCTTTTTGGGTTGAGATAATTGGGTCTTGCTGACTTCTTGAATTCCAAGCTCTAGCTTATTCCTTAGATTTGGATATTCTAACTATTTGTCTGAAAATGCTTTCTGGTCCTTGCTCTTTTTCCTCTCCTTTGATAATGCCCATTATTCTTATACTTCTCCTCTATTGGGTTCATCTAGTTCTTGTATTTCTCTTTCATTTTTTTTCATCCTGCCTTTTCTCTCTTATTTTTTCTGATTTATTTGAAAATTTCTGTCTTCAAAATCACTGATCCTTTCCTCCATTTGATCGACTCTATTTCCCAAGCTTGCTATTTCATTTTTCAACTCTTGTAGTGTTTTTTTCCCCCCTATCTCCCGAAGTTCTATTTGGTTCTTTTTGAGGGTTTTAATCTCCTTGCTCTGCTCATCTAGTTTTTTTTTCAATTCCTAAAATTGTTGATATGACTCATTTCGGAATTCACTGAAATTTTTCAGAAGTCTCATCTTGTATTCTCTGTCATTTAAGTTTCATATTTCTATGTCTGTAAATTTATTTTCTGAAGATTTTTCTCTTTCTTTCTGGGATGCCTTGCCATCTTGGTTTTTCATGGTGTTTAATGGACTATTTCTTCACCTGGGCATTAATGGAAATGTATTCTGCTTTTTATCTTGAAAGATTTACTATATAAAGGTCTCTTTTTAGCCTGCTGCAAAGAAGGCACTTTTCTTTTGCTTTCCAGAAGTTGATGTCTAAGGTTCTTGGATCCCGCCTTTATATGAAGCCTTAATGATGCCTTTTTATTTTCTTGTAGATATTTAATCACGCTCGCTATCCTCAGGTTCAGTCACTGGCAGTGTTAGCAACAGTGTCGGTAGCGTTTGCTCAGATTCCCTTGGAGCTCAGCGGCGAACAGTCTCAGAGGATATGGTGGTAAGGGTCCTCTGGGTTGGGGGTTGCAGGCTGCAGCTCAGCCTCGAATTTGCAGCCATAGCCGATACAAATTAACTGTTGCTTCTCTGCTGTTCATTTTTCTGCCTTCTACTCTGATGACTGTGCCCTGCTGCTGGCCGTGGGGAGCTCACAGCACTCTCGGCTAGGGCTGTTCAGGGAACTCACCGCACCTTCTCCCCATGCGACACTCCCCCCCACCCCCGAAAAAAGGGAGCTCTGGTGGCTTGAGAGGAAGCTTCTTTATTTTCCCAGTCCACCTCCCCATACCCAGGGTTCTGATCTGTGGTAACTCTTATGCGCAAATCCCATACTCAGATGTGCTGGTGTGCAGTTTGGGTGTTTTTATTGAGTTTTAGATGTTCAGCTTATTGTTGTTTACAGGGGAGAAATCTGGGGATGTCTCTCACTCTACCATGTTTCCCCCAATTTTAGTTTAGTTATATTTTTAATTTGATCGTGAGAGGAAGCAAGCACAGCATTTACCTATGCTGCCATCTTGGCCAGAAACCTCTCTCTTAAATTTAACTTTATATGGACAAAAGCTGATCCAACATTCAAAACTGTAATGTAAATATTAGTTCTCAATTCCAGCACTTAGTAATATATGTGTATATATATTCATATTCTTTCTTAACTCAATAGTTGTGTATGTTTTTTTTTTAAAATCATGTCTTTAAATAAGGGAGAAAGGATCCTAGTAATTCCTTTCATTTGTCTAGTTCTTTATAGTACCCAAAGCCCTTTCATATTTGTTATTGATGAGATTTTTATGACAGGCCTGTTGAGTTCAGTATGGCAGGGATTGTTATTGATATTTTATGAGAAGGAAAGTAACATTCAGAGAAATTATGTAACTTGTTCACAGTAAGTAAGTGACTTTGCCTATCTCCTAGGTTAACCAACCATCCTGGTTTACCTGTGACTGAGGGAATTTCCAGAACTCAGGAATTTCAGCTTTAAAACTAGAGCAATCTAGTCTGCATTGGTCACCCTAGTACCCCTCACCAAATAGACCTGAATTTAAATATGAGCTCTGATCTGCAACTCTTTAGGAATTTACTCTTAGGCATGTTGCTCAACATAAGAAAAACCTCTTGTTTTTATTACGTCAAGTAATAAAATTAGGGTAATACTACCTTCTTCACATTATTATAGTTTATTGAGACGATGGCTGTGAAGGCAAATAACATAGAACTTGACCTAGAGTATATAGACACTCCATAAATATTGGTTTCCTTTCTCTTACCTCTGCACTGTTTCTCTTCACTCCATATTATGTCATCTCAAGCAAGCCTGCTCACCTTAAATTTTATTTCCTAGCACCTAGAAAAGCCATGGGGTTCTCTCCTGACTATGAGAGCCCATTGTGAGAAATCTTTGAAATTGAGAAATTATTCATGCTTCGGTGCTGGGTGGACGACATATAGGCTGTTGGTGAGAGGTATGCTACTTTTGTTTGGCTTCAGAATACATTCATTGTCTGTACTCTGGTCTTTTTTTGTGGCTAGCAATATGTTTGTACAGTATACTAATGGATATTCCAAGCTTGTCCACTGCTGCTTTTCAGAGCCTCAGGGATAAATAAGGGGTCTGCAAACATAAGAAAAAAAGCTGAACCAAAGAGTGTGGGAACACA
>NW_006439187.1:652507-678858 GCF_000325575.1 Pteropus alecto
CCCAATATGACCAGCTTGCAGTTCTAGCTTGCTTCATCTTTTTATTGTTCCTCTAGCCTGAGTTCTGGAGGTCTCTCTAAATTCTTTTCTTTCCCCCTCAAGTGCTCTCTCGTTCCTTGTATAGTTTTCTTTCTTTAACTCAACCCAATCCAGGCTTCAATAATTAAGTCAGGTTCTGCCTTTCCAAGGAGGTTTAATATGTACTCTAGTTTTACTTGTTTCTATCTCTGCTCAATAATTCATTAAGCACATTATCAGAATTCTAGTGATGTTTACTAATAGTTTTCCTTTGTTAGTGCTATATTCTCAATGCAATTATTGCCACCAGGTATGATTTTTACCCTCTATGTCTTCCTCAGCACCTGACATTGGGCTAATTTCACAGTAGAGAGCTTTGAGTTTATTGACTGAAACTTATTTGTGCCATTTCATAAATCTCTTCTTTAGGCCTAGTCCCAAGGTATTATAATCGTGCCTTGTATATTTTACCTGTTGAGGAACCTTGTGCTGAGTTAATTAGTATCTTTTGCTTATACTCTTGCCCAGGTTTAGTCTTCCCAGTTATTAGGTTGCCTTCAGGGCAAGATCTATGCATATGCTATGTATGGCCTGAGTGGTTCTAAAAGATTTCCTGATCTTCTCAAACTTCCTTCTTATTCTATAAAGCCACTATGCCTTTCTTAGTGACAGAAAGGTTTAGAACAATCATATAACAATCACACAAGCACATTATTGCTGTGGGAAATTTGGTAACAATATTATGTGGGAGACATATATGAAGAACCATATAATGCAAACAAAAAATAATAACTGTTGTAAGAGAAATTCGTGGGGCAGGGGATAGGCGAGAAAGAGATAAAGAGAGTGTACTTCCAGTTTGTGGAGGATGAGTAGAAATAGAACTAGAGAAAACTTTATGTAGATGGGGAAAATAGAGCAGAATTTCAGCCTGCAGAAACAGGGCTGCAGGGGCGGGGGAGGGTAGGAGTGAGATTTGAGGCAGAAGAAACAGCCTAAGTAAAGTCATGTAGGATCAAAAGTTTGAAGAATGTATAGAAATTAATAAATACTTCAGTTCTAAATGGGTAGTTTATAGGATGAGAGGGAGCAGTGGGAGGGAAGATTGAAAATTGTTTTGGGACCATGTTGTGAAGGTCTCTGATTGCCAGGCTAAAGTCCATGGGCATAGAAGGCCACTGAATACTTTGAGCAGAGTAGTAGTTAGAAATATTACTTTCATTATGTCATATTAAACTATGGGAATGACGAGCCACTGAGTCTGACCTTTATAAAATAGAGATTAGTTTGTGCACAAATTATAATCTAATCCTATCATTCCATGTTGGTGTGGACTAATGAAAATCCTGCTCTGGAAGAAACATCGACAATGTATTCCCATACCTACTCAAGCATATCATAATATTTATTTCCATAAAATTATTGCCACATAAATGCATATTTATTGTGTCTTTTTGTCTAGAGTTGAGTGAAAGGAGGTGACTCGAGTAAAAATCTGACTTAGGAAATGAAGGAGAAGAGCAACAATCAACTAGCAATCAGGAAATTTAAGAAAACCCCATAAAAACATGTCGACTTCTTTTCAAAGAATGTGGTTTTGAAATGTCCTCTCAAGTATTCCTCCAGGAATTTTCCACACTGGTGCAGATCCGAGAAGGGTAATTAACACACCTGCATTTTACTTAGAAAATGTGCCAAGTATTTCTTACTGCCTGAGCCATATGGTTCTAATTGAGTCTTCGTGGACTGGCTTGGGATTCTCTTTGACATGTGCAATGAATTACTATACAGAGAAATATTCTAAAGAGTGTCCTTTTATATAATTTTATAGCAATTGGATAGCTCTTTTATTCTGGGCATGAGCAACAAGAGTTCCATTTGAGCCAAATATGAGTGGGTAGTCTTCTTTATTGTAAGTTTGGGGTACCAGTAAGACCTTTTGCTTCTCTAGTGTACACCTGCCTCACTGTGGCTATCTACTTGTCATAATATTCTGGGTGTCCAGGCTCAGCCTCTTCCTTTTGATAGTTGATTATTTTTTTTTCTGGAAAGACTGAGGCCATTTGTTATAAGCTTCTTCATAACCATTCAATAAAAACATAATTTAAAAATAGCCTCAGCATTTTGTCTTTTCTTTCTATCTCTATTCCTCCTCCTCTTCCAGAATAATCTATTGAGCTGCATCTTTTATCTCAACCTCTATTTGATTCCATCCATCTTCTTAACACATACTCCTTGGCCTCTGACCTCTGAACATATTCAATTATCCCTCATCCTGAAAAGTTCTCACTTTTCTTGCTTCTCTCTCTTCTCTTGCTAGCTCCCTTTATTCTTTCATTACCAAATGTTCATTGTCTCTATTTGCACACTCCCCCAAATACTTATTGCCTCCATCCTCTTGCTGTCCACATAGTAATCATTGTTAATGTTTACTGAGCATTTACATGCTTTAACTCATTTAATTTTCATAACCGCTTAATAGGGTGGTTACTTATTATTATTATCCTCCAAGTTTTACAAATGAAGAAACATAGTCATGAAGAAGTCAAGAAAATTGTCCAAATCACATGGATAGTAAATGGTAGAGCCTGGATTCAAACCCAGGTTTTCTGGCTACAGAGTTGATGCTCTTTACCACTGTAACACTTTTGGAGATCAGTGACCTTTTAATACAATCGAATAGTATTTTTGGAGATCAGTGACCTGTTAGTACAATTGAATAGTGTTATTCAGTGTTTTTGCACTTGTTCTTGAAGTTCTTGAAATCAATATGACTTGGTTCCTATGACTGAATACTATCTTGGGTTTCATTTTCCTTCTGTTGTTCTTTCTTGATCTTCTGTGTCGGTTCCTCTTCTATTTGTCTACATTCAGTTTGAAGCCCTGTTTCCCATTCTAATAATTCCATCTTATTAATGACACATTTACTTTCACAATTTGATTATCATCCATGTGGACACATCTCAAATTACTTCCTCCTGACTTATTTAGACTCAGTAAGTCTCATTGCTTCAAAGAATGTTAAGGGTCATTTTTAACCAACTGCTGTGAACTAGAGAGATTCTATATCATCATGGATCAATATTTTAGAGTAGGGCTAATCAATTCCCCCACATCTCTGTTTTCCTCTTCATGACTTTTCTGGTTTTGGTAATGGTACCTCCACTAATCAAAGCCCCAAACGTTTGTGTTATTTTCTGACTTACTCTCTTTTTGGATCTCCCATACATTTAATTTTTCAGTAAATAGACACAAATATTTATTGAGCTTCTACTATGTTACTGGCTCTGTTCTAAGCACTGGGGATGTAACATATAACTGTTAACAGATTTCTTATCTTTGTAAAGCATAAAATACATTTTACTTCTCTTGCTTCACTCCTTCCTAACACCCTTTTCCAAGCTTCAGTGACTTTAAGGCTATTTTATAGCTTCAAAGATGATGGCGATTGGTGCTGCCATTTATGTAGGTTCGAGGGAGTAGAAGTAAAGTCATTAAGTGTAAGTTACAGTGAAGACAGGTCTTTTGCCATGTAATGTAGATTGAGTTTTCAACAGATATCTATTTCAGGAGAATATTTTTTTAACTAGTTAGCATGTTATCATTGTAAGTATGTAAACACTAGATTTGTTCGTTCGTTCATTCATTCGTTCGTTCGTTCATTCATTCATTCATTCATTCATTCATTCATGAAACGGGTATTTGTTGTGTGCCTACCATTTCCGAGCTCTGTGTTAGACTGTGGATATACAAAGGTGAAAAAGATAAAAAAAGTCCTTGTGTTCACCAAGCTTATTTTCTACAAAAGATAACTCTGCTTTGATCAGGGTGGTGGTAAATATGATTCTAGCACTTGTTGGGAGGCTGGACTAGATAATTCTGAACTCACTTCTAACTCTAAGAATTTATAATTCTGAAGTCTCCTTGCTCCTAGCTACTTCTTAGCATGCATCCCCTGAATTAACACCAGAAAATATTTCCTAAATAGAGACTTGATAATATTACTTCCTGGATCAACTGACTTCAATAGCTTCTTACTGACTAAAAGAAAAATATAACATTATGGCATAGCTATCAAGGCCCTCACTGATCTCATCCCACTTTTCTTCTACATCTTATTTCCTTATTTCCTCCTACAATCTCTTAGCTTTAGCAAAGTAGCCTATTTTTGCCTGTAAAACACACTTTGGCAGGACCACAACACATTTTTAGGTCCATTCCTTTTTAATCCATTCAATTCATTCATTCATTTAACAAATATAGTTGAGCATTTACTGCATGCCAGGTACTATTTTAGTTCTGAAACAGTGAACAAAATTGACAAAACTCATGTCTCTCAAAGAATTTATATTATAGAGGGTACATGTACATTGAATGGCTTCTTGCACTCACATTCTGTCTCATATGAAAGTCATCTCTTTGCAATAAGAGCCCCCAACCAGCTATAGGATAATTTGATAGTATTGGACAACTAAGTGGAGATACACCAAGAGGAAACAAAAATTGTTTAAAATCTGAAATAACTGAACGAAAATATATTTCTTCTATTGTCTGAACCTGTCTTAATATATAAAAATGAAGAGGGTCAATAGGCTGTTTTATGTGGTTTATTATCATCAGCCTTTGAAAATAGACCAGGAAAAGGTTATTTTTAATATATCAATAGGGCTACTCTTCTCCTTTGATGGCACCTGAAATAGATAACACATGCTTTTTACAGCTGCCTAGATCATGAGCAAACAATGATGCTGATGGCCTGGGCCATTCTTGGCGCAAGTTATAATATTAGTTATGTTCTATTTCAAGCAGCCCTTCTTCCTCCTTTCTTCTCTGGTTTGCTTGCTCTTGCTTGTAAAAGCAACCTCAGACTGTAGTTAGTCTGAAGCTTTTGACTTCAAGTACCATGTAACTCATTTTACATGAATTACAAGACAATGAAATACAAACTTCTCAGGATCCTTGTGGCAGCTGCCTATCCCAGGCTCCTCACTAGCCTTTGCAATACATTTTTCTCCTCCAGGGCATAGTTAGACTTAATGTATATTTCTAAGTCACACTCTGTCTGCTGAGAATAAAGAATCATTGTACTGAAATGCAGTATAATATATGTACTAAACTATGAGCTAAGAGACTGGGGTTGTGTCCTAGTGCTGCCACTAACTAGATATATAGTTTAGACAAGCTAAGTTCTCTATCTGTAAAGTAATGGGCTTGGATTAGATAATTCTTCAAATTCTGTTCCAACTTGACATTCCGGGATTCTATTGAAATAGATCAGTGATCGAGTCTTCCTTTTCTTGGTATCACTGTGTATCAGTTATCCATGGTGATAAAAACCCCACAAACTGTAAAAATTATCTGTTGTAATTTTTAGGAATTAAGAGTTTCTTTATTCTTTTTGAAGGTGTGCTGGCTCTTCTGGGTTAGAATTGAGAGTATGGGGTTAATGAAGCCAAGGTCATACGGGCCATTTACCATATTGGCCAATTAGTTTTGTTGGTTTCCTGACTTCAGCCTATATCTGAATAGCCTTCTCCCTCTCCTCTCCAGCAATTTCACCAACATAAGTCTATTTCCCAAGGTACATACTCTGGCAGATGTTGGGGTAAACATTTAGTAAAGGGTAAAAAAGTGATATTAAACTCATGAAAATTGTCTTGAGAATTTTTATCTTAAGGCATTGAGCTGTGAATATTTATTTATTTTTTTTGAGTCATGCATTCGTATGAGGATGTGATGGAAGCAGTGGACTCTTCCCCACAAATATACATACTCACATTCAACAAATAATTTTAGAAGTTTTACAGATATTCTGAGATCATCCAATCTATAAACTCTTAGAAAAAAAGATAAATTACCAGGACCACAGAGATGTGTTGTTCAACATACTTTCCTCACACAGGAAGCTATCTCTGAGTCACCCTCTCTTCACTGATTTCCCTTTCCTCCCATCATATAAAAAATTAGCATTTTGTACTGTAGAGTTTAGCACTAATGGACCGTATTCTGTATTGTGTTGAATGTGCTCTCAGTTCTCATTATTCACAACATGTAGACATTTCTTAGCTCCATTATTTGATTATGAATGCTTCAAGGGTGAAGCATCCATCAAAGCCATATATGTATTCCCTGACATCACCCTATTGCAGCCTAGCTTAGCACAATACACTTGTTGAGTGATACGTGTATATATTTGGACTAGGCATACCTCTCAGATCTCTTTTAACAGGAAAACATAACTCCCTCTGTATAAAATTAGATCTCACTTTTCCTCAGCTTGACATACAAATTCTTACTTCTGTGTACAGAAGTAAGAAATGGCCTGACATGAATGGGCAACTAGCAATTAACTTTGTATTGCTGTAGTACAAAGTAGTAAAGAGAAAGCTTAATTTATAACACCCCTTCCCACAAAAAAGACTCTAAGGCTGAGGAGATTTTAAGAAAAAAATAAAATGAAAAAGGTCTTGTTAATTTCTGGTGGATTTCTCTACAAGAAGTAAAGTATTGGTTAGTAGTTGGATAATTGAGCCTAAATCCTGCCCACTACATGCATATAATATTGATCTCTGAAGCTCAGTTTTGCAAATTGTAAAGCAAGAAACACATCTTACCTGAGGTGACGACTAGTCTAATAGTTCTCTAACTTTGAAAGAAGTTTCCCTTTTAAGAATAGAATAAGGTTACCAGAGGGTTGGGAGAGGGGAGGGGGAAGGTAGACTGGGGAAAATTTAAATCGTTTCTTCAATTAAAAAATGAATAAATAAATAATAATTAAAAATAAAATAAATAAATATATTTTTTTTTAGAAAAAGAATAGAATAAGCTACATTTGAATCCAACCAGATGATGTTATATTGGTAGAATTTATTAAAAAGATTAAGTTAACTTGGTTCTGAAATACAAGATGCATAGAGTTGACAAGACAGAGTTACTGACTTTATTTAGTGGGAAAGTTTGAGCATAACTGAAATTTTTAGCTTGGGTTACCAGCTGCATTTATTAAGATATGCCATACAGAAAGAGGGCCAGGCTTCTCAATAAATAACACTGTTTTGGACTTTCTGAATTTGAAAATGCCTATGGGACAGTCAGATACACGATATATAGGCCTAGAACTCAAGGGGGAAAGTAATGCATATTTGGAAATGATCAGCAGAGAGAATTTAGCAGAGTCCATAACTATAAACAAGATAATAGTGATGATGATGGTGATGATAGCAATGACAAATAATATTCTTTGAGTACTTACTATATGTCATGTACTATGATAAGTACTTTACATTCATTATGTAATTTAATTCTCATAACACCCCTATGAGAGGAAGCAATTTGCCCAGGGTAACAAAGTCGGTTAATGATGAAACTTAGATTTAAATTCAGACTTCTTGATTCCAGAACCCAAGATCACAGAAAATAGGACACTAAAGAGTGCTGATGTTTTAGAGGTGAGTAGAAAAAAAATAACCTTAAAGAAAACCCAGAGAAAGTAGACAGAGAGGTAGAAACAAAATTTGAAAAAAGAGTCTCATGGAAATTAAGAAAAAACAGAGCTTAACAATGACCTGACAGAACAATTTTGGTGGCGTAATGGGATAGTATCCCTAAATACAGTGTGCTACCAATGTAAGGGCAGTAGAAAAGTGGAGACAATGAAAATAAATTTGTATGTAAAAGGAGGAAAAAAGAACACTAGACATTGGAGGACATACATTAGCAGTAAGAGTAATTATTAATATAGACTATGGATCCTGACAGTGTAGATTTGAAACCCAGCTTTGCCATTTACTAGCCATGTGATCATGAGCAAGATACTTGACCTCTCTGTGCCTCCTTTTTCTCATCTGCAAAGTAATAATAGTAGTGAATTACCTTACAAGGCAGTTGTAAGGGTTAAATGAGTTAGGTTATTTAAATCACTTAAAAAGGTGCCTGGCACTCTGTAAGTACTCTATGTGTTTTACGGCTTGTTAACATTACACTAACAGAAAATTAATGGCCACAGAAACATGAGTATATTTATAGGCCAAATTGTAGGAGAGAGGAAAAAATAAAAGATTGAGAAGTGAGGCTGGATTTGGGATACCGATGGAGTACGGTCTAATTTTCAGTGGAGGATTGAAAAGAAGGACTAAAAAGCACAACTGGGAGATTAACTGTGAATAGGAAGAGAACTATTTGAGACTGAGGGAAAAGAAGTGAGGCGAGAATAGTCATAGATCAGCAAATGTATATATGGTGACAAGTTCTTTAATGATAGCTTAATTTTTTTTCTGTGAAGTATTAGGTCAGATTATCTGAAGAAAGCAAGGGCTTTGGAGCCTTGGAAGGTATTCATCAATTTTCATTTTGAAGAAGAAAAGTGGGAGCTGACAATAGATAATAAAGAGAAACCCACCTAGTAGTGCATGTACAGATAAAATTGGAGACTACACATTTTTTAAAGGCAAAATTTGTTCTATAAGTCTGCAATCCCCAACCTTTTTGGCACAAGGGACTGGTGCTCCTATGAGAATCTAAAGCCCAATGATCTGGGGTGGAGTTGAGGAGGTGATCCTAGTACTGGTGAGTGGCTGCACATACAGATGAAGCTTTGCTTTCTCTGCCTGCCGCTCACCTCCTGCTGTGCGGGCCCGGTTCCTAACAGGCCATGGAACAGTACTGGGGGTTGGGGAACCCTGCTATAAGTGAATTTCTCCACCAGTGTTTTAGGTAGTCCCCATGTAGGTGATGAGAAGGGATGGTGGAGCAGAAGGGTAAGGGGATGAGGGTTCAGAGGGTGTAGGCAATAAAGGGGACTGGGTTAGCTGGAGAAGGAAGTGAAACCCTGAGAATGTAATGAGAGAAACGAAGGGGCTGACAGACTGGGGAGAAGCAGAGTTTGAAGAGCATGGATGAATGACTGACTGGGCTCTGCATTAAATAGCTTGTGACTTTGGACAGGTCATCTCCTTAATGGGGCCTTAGTTTCTTCCTTTTTTAAAGTGAAGATGCTCCAAGATGCCATCTCTAAGTCCTTTCACATTCTATTTTTTTCTTCTCTTGTCCTCGCACTGCCACCTAGTGTATATAAAGAATATAGAAGAGAGACTATAAGGAAGAAATATAAAGCAATCAGTTTAAGAAAATAAAAATTACAAGCAAGTGTGTTTATGGAAGGATGAGGACAGAGCTAGATTGATTATATCTCAGATTTTCCAATATCTCCTTGACTTTCTCCCCCAGGGATATTTTCCTTCTCATGAATCCTATGTCTTAATCTTTTCCAGGCAACAATTCTACTCAGAGAGAGCCTCAATTTCTGGCGGTAAGAGTAAAATAATTTCATATATTCCCTACAGCAGAGAGTCCAAGAAAAATAAAAGCCTTTAAGGTCCAAAAGAATGACTGCCTAATGCTGACATTTCAGATGACATTAAAATTGGTGGTGGGGGGGGCATATTTTTAACCTGTCAAACCTCTTCAAATCATCTTATTCCCTAGTGGGTGGCATTTATTCTACCTATGCTGGAAAGGGAGGAGGGCAGATGTGAGGTAGAGAAAATGAAACAAGCAAATGAAATGAAAACATGGCATCAAAAATGGCATTTTAAACAAATGAAAAAATAAGTTTATGGAGTGAACACAATGTAGTACAGTAAGGAAACTCACAAGATGTCATATTTTGATCCAATGGTATGTTAAGGGAGAAGTTATTTAGCTTAATTGGTGTATTGGAGGATTGGTGAGGGGACTTCCAGTTCAAGAATGGTTTATTTTAGCGGTAATACAGGATTTTACAGTAAATCACACCTGTTCATATTAGAACACCAAAAGCTGTTTGGGTTTTGTTTTTAGCTTGCCATTCAAGTTTATCTGAAAGTATGTGAGATGGTATCTCAACATTCTAAAGGCCTTTGTTATCCTATTTCTTTCAGTGCACGCAAATATCTCTTATTTACAAGAATAAACAATTGCATAGGTCTGTTGCTTTTTCCTGTCAACATGCTTTTCCTCTACTACTGTCCAGATATTGGAGTTTATTGCTATAGCTTTCATTACCACTCATACTATTCTTAACCCAGTATCATTTTGCCCTAATCACTTCTCTGAAGTTTCCCTCATGGCTGTTAAGCTAAATCCAATTATTTTTTCTTCACACTCTTTGACCTTTGTGCTTCATTTTACAAATCTATTACAATTGCCTTTACAAAAATTCTTCTTTATATTTCTTATAAAGCATACATTATTTTTAAATTTATTTCTTTTTTTCAATTACAGTTGACATTAAATGTTTTTTTTTTAATATTAGTTTTAGGTGTACAGCATAGTGGTTAGACATTTATATAATTTACAAAGTGATCCCTCTTGGTGAGTCTAGTACTCACCTGGCACTGTACATAGGTATTACACTATTATTGACTATATTCCCTAAGCTGTACTTTACCATCTCATTGACTATTTTGTAACCAGCAATGTGTACTTCTTAATCCTTTCATCTTTTTCACGCATCTTCTCAACCTCCCATCCCATCTAGCAACCATAAGTTTGTCCTCTATATCTGAGTCTGCTTCTGTTTTGTTTATTTTGTTTTTTAGATTCCACATATAAGTGAGATAATATATTTGTCTTTCTCTGTTTAACCTATTTCACTTAGCATAATACCTTCCAGGTCCACCCATGTTGTTGCAAATAGTAAAATTTCATTTTTTTTAATGGCTGAGTAATATTCCATTGTATATATGCACCATTTCTTTATACAATTGTCTATTAATGAGCACTTAAGTTGCTTCCTTATCTTAGCTATTATAAATAATGCTGAAATGAACAGAAGGGGGGCATGTATCTTTTCAAGTTAGTATGGATAATACATTCTTGTTTCTCCTCTTTTTTTATGAACATAACTTCTAGTTTTTCTTTTCTAACTTATTCTCCCAACACTATATCTAGACTCTATCCTCATGCTGCTTTTCCACTACTCTTCTACACATGCCTTTATTCTCTTGGATTCTCATAATCCAATAAATAAAATAATCTAAAAAATAAACAACCCAATAAATAATATAGCTTCAAATAACACATTATTGTTAATTACTTCAAAATTTCCATATCTAGTCCTAAGCATTGGTCCATTAATAACAGCTCATATGTACTTGACTGTTTCTACTTGAATAGACTTAAAACCAAAGTTGTTAGCTTTTTCCTTGAATTAGCTTCTCTTTCTGAATTTACCAAAATATTTTCAAACTATATATGAGATAAGGGGCTAATATCCAAAATATATAAAAAGTCACAGAATTTAATAGCAAAGGTAAGTAAAATCCTGATATAAAAATATACAAAACCTGAATAGAAGTTTCTCAAAGAAGACATACAAACAACCAACAAACACATGAAAAGATCCTTAACATTATTAGTCATTAAATAAATGCAAATCGAAACCACAATGAGATACCATTCACATCCACTAGAATTGCTGTAATTGCAAATGCAGACCACAAGTGATGGTGAGAATGTGGATAAACTGGAGCCCTCTTACATTGCTGGTGGGAAAGTGAAATGGTGCAGCCACTGTGAAAAATAGTTTGGCAATTCCTCAAAAAGATAAACATGGAGTTATCATATGACCTAGCAATTCCACTCCTAGGCACTTACCCCAAATAATTGAAAACATATTTCCACACAATAACTTGTATGTGACTACTCATAGTAGCATTATTCATAACAGCCAAAAAGTGGAAACCAAATGTCCACCAATGAATAAAAAGATAAACAAAATGTATATATATATATATAATGATTATATATATACACATTATTATATATATAATTTTATTCATTCATATATATATATAATGGAATGTTACTCGGCCACAAAAAAAAAAATAATGAAATCTTGCCATCTGCAACAACGTGGATGGACCTAGAGAGTCATAAAACGAAACCAAGTACTCCTACATGCTACAATATGGATAAACCTCAAAAACATTATATCCAGTGAAAGAAGCTAGTCCCCAAAGACCACATATTGTAAGATTCCATTGTTATGGAATGTTCAAAATAGGCAGATCCATAAAGACAGAAAGTAGATTGGTAGTTGTTAGGGGCTGGGAATAGGGAGAAATGGGAAGTGACTGTGAATGGATACAGGGTTGTTATTTTATTTTTATTATTATCATTTTTTGGCAGTTATAAACATGTTTTAAAATTGGATAGTGGTGATGGTTATACAACTTTGTGAATAATGTATACAAAAGAAAACCACTGAATTGTACAATTTAAAAGAGTGAATTTTATGGTATATTAATTATATCTCAATACATATGTTATTTAAAAATATTCATACAGAGATATTAAGCAGGTCACAGATGATGTAGGGCATTGCAGACAGTGGCAATTAATTCGGTTTTTCTTCCACATGCAAGGGATGCTTTTAGGAAGACCTGTGATATTATTTGAGTCTGTGTTTTTAAAAGGTCACTGCATTGTATGAATTAACTGTAAAGAGGTAAGATGGAAACAGGGAGGCCAGAAGGAAACCACTTTGAGCAGAAAAGACAATGGACTAGAGTAGCAGCATGGAGGCTGGAGATAAAAGGATTTATCAAGTTGGGAAGACTGAGGTAGGAACAAGGATAGGAAGGAGAGGAAGAAGGGAAATCAAGAGTGTGGTGTTCGAGATGCCATTCACACCTTAGATAAAAACAGAACTAAATTAACAGATGAGCTACCCAAACTCTAAGGACCACTAAACAGGTCTGTCCAGGATTTCTAGTTTTTTCTTGATTCAGTATTAGTAGATTATATGTTTCTAAGAGTTTACTCATTTATTCTAGGTTGTCCAATTTGTTGGGGGTATAATTGTTGATAATAATCCCTTATGATAGTTTTTATTTCTGAGGCATCTATATAATGTCTCTTCTTTTTTTCCTTACTTCTTTTTTAAAAATTTTATTTTATTATTAGTTTCAAGTATATGGTACATTGGTTAGACATTTATATATTTTACAAAACAATCCCCCTAATTACTCTTTCTCTCCTCTGGCTCTCTTCCTAGCCATTACATTAATGCTAACTGCATTCCCTCTGCTGTTCTCCCCATCCCTGTGACCATCTATCAGCTACTGATTTGTACCTCTTTAACCCTTCACCTCATTCTCTCAGCCCTTCCAACTCTCCTCCCCTCTAGCTGTCACCAGGTTGTCCTCTACATCTGCGAGTCTATTTTTTGATTAGTTTGTTCTTTTTTGTTTCTTAGGTTTCGCATATAAGTGAAATCATATGGCATTTCTCTTTCTCTGTCTGACTTATTTCACTCAGTATAATAACCTCTAGGTCCATTCATGTCATTGCAAATGGTAGGATTCATTTTTTAAAGGCTGAGCAATATTCCATTGTATATATGAACCACAACTTTATCTAATCATGTGTTGATGGGCATTCAGATTGCTTCCATGTCTTGGCTATTTTGTAAATTGTGTTGCCATGAACATAGGGGTGCATAGATCTTTACAAATTATTGTTTTGGTTTTCTTTGGATAAATACCCAGCAGTGAAATTGCTGGGTCAAAAGGTATGTCCATTTTTAGTTTTTTGAGAGAACTCCAGACTGTTTTCCATAGTTGCTGTACCAATTTGCATTCCCACCAACAGTGTAGGACAGTTCCCTTTTCTTCGCATTCTCTCCAACACTTGTTTTTGATTTATTGATGATAGCCATTCTGACAGGTGTGAGGTGATATCTCATTGTGGTTTTAATTTGCATTTCTCTGAGATTAGTGACCTTGAGCATCTTTTCATATGTCTATTGGCCACCGGTATTTCCTCTTTGGAGAAGTATCTGTTCAGGTCTTCTTCCCTTTTTTAAATAGGATTTTTTTTTGAGTTGTGTGAGTTCTTTATATATTTGTGGATATTAACCTCTTATTAGATGTATCATAAGTGAATATCTTCTCCCCTTCAGTCACTCGTTTATTTGTTTTGTTGATGGTTTCCCTTGCTGGACAAAAACTTTTTAGTTTGATGTAGTCCCATTTCTTTATTTTTTCTTTTGTTTCACTTGCCCGAAGAGATATATCCGAAAAGAAATTACTGTTAGCAATAACAAAGAGTCTACTGCATATGTTTTCTTCTAGAAGTTTTATAGTTTTGGGTCTTACATTTAAGTCTTTAATCCATTTTGAGTTTCTTCTTGTATACAGTATAAGAAGGTGGTCCAGTTTCTTTTTCTTTCTTTGTTTTTCTCTTTCTTTCTTTCTTTCTTTCTTTCTTTCTTTCTTTCTTTCTTTCTTTCTTTCTTTCTTTCTTTCTTTCTTTCTGGCAAGGATCATGAAGGATGGATAGGAATTTTCTATAGAGAAGAGTGAGCTTCCTTCTTTTTCTTTTTACATGTATCTGTCCAATTTTCCCAGCTAATGTCTCTTCTTTTATTTCTCATTTTATTTATCTGAGGTAATTTCTTTTTTTCTTAGTCTAAGGGTTCATTGATTTTGTCTATCTTTTCAAAAATCCAACACTTAGTTTTATTTTTTTCTATTCTCTAATTTATTTCTGCTCTAATCTTTTTTATTTCCTTCCTTCTACGAATTTTGGTTTTAGTTTGTTAATTTTTTAATTCCTTGAATCATAAAGTCAAGTTTTTTATTTGTGATTTTTCTTTTTTGAAAATAATGTAGGGTATTATCATTATAAAGTTCTCTATTAGTCCTGCTTTTGCTACACCCCATAAGTTTTAGTATGTTGTATTTTTATTTTCATTTATCTTGAGACATTTTTAAAATTCCCTTTTGTATTTCCTGTTTGATCCAGTGGTTGTTCAAGAGTATGTTGTTTAATTTCTATGTATTTGTGAATTTTCCCATTTTCTTACTTTCATTGATTTTCAGTTTCATACCACTGTGGTCAGAAAAGATAGTTGAAACGATTTCAAACTCCTTAAAAATTTTTGTCTTGTTTTATAATGTAACATGTAATCTATCCTGAAAAATGTGTATAATACACATATTTTTAATTTCGATGCAGTTTAATTTATCTGTTTTTTCTTTTGCAATGTGTGCTTTGATGTCATTGCCTAACACAAGGTTGTGAACATATATATCTATGTGTTCTTTTAAGTTTTATAGTTTTAGTCTTTCATTTAAGTATATGAACTATTTTGAGTTCATTATAGTTTAAGGTAGTAGTCCAACTTTATTCTTTTGCATGAGGCTATCAAGTTGTCCCACCGCCATTGGTTGAAAAGACTATATTTTCCCCCATTGATTGTCTTGGAAATTTGGTTAAAAATCAGTTTACTATAAATGTAAGCATTTGTTTCTTGATTTTCTCTTTTGTTTCATTGATACATATATATTTATTTTTTATGTACTATACTGTCTTAATTACTATAGAATTGTTGTTAAGTTTTCAAATTAGCAATGAGTCCTTCAACTTTTTAATTTTCTTTAATGACTGTTTTGGCTATACTTGGTCCCTTATATTTTTATATAAATATTAGAATCTGCTTGTCAATTTCTCCAAAAAAGCCATTTGGGATTTAGACAGGGATTCTGTTTATTCTGTAGATTAGTTTGGAGAGTAATGACATGTTAACAATTTTAAGTCTTCTAATCCATGACCATGAGATATATTTCCACTTATTTAGATCTTTTAACAATGTTTCATAATTTTCAGTGTATATGTCTTATTTTTATTTTGTTGAACTTGTTCCTAAACATTTTATTCTTTTGATGCTTGTAGTAATAAAATAAATTTTTCTTAATTTTATTTTTGGTCATTCTCTTCTAGTGTATCAGAATAAAACTAGTTTTTGTATAGTGAGCTTTTGTTCTACAGTCTTATTGTACTCATTTATTAATGAGTTTTTTAGTACATTTCTTAGGATTTTATGTGTTCTATATCATGTTTATAAAATAGATATATCATTTATCTGTGAACAGAGATAACTTATTTTTTTCAATCTAGATGAATTTTATTTCTTTTTCTAGCCTAATTTTATTTGATAGACCCTCCAGTACAGTGGTAAATATAAGTGGGAAAAGTGGGCATTTTTGTATTCTTCCTGATCTTGGGGGGAATACATTTATGCTTTCACTATGAATTATGTTGTTAGCTATAGATTATTCATAAATACCCTTTATCAGATTAAGTAAATTTTCTTCTATTAATATTGCATTGAGTATTTTTATCATGAAAAAGTGTTGGATTTTTCCATGTCTTTGCTGTGTCTATTGACATGATCGTATGGGTTTTGACAATTTTTTTGATATGATATATAAAATATTTCTCATATTTTTAACTTAAAAAAATCTTTGTAGAGGTACAATTAATATATAATAAACCATACATATTTATATTGTGCAAATTGATTAATATGTTTTTAGCTTTATTGAGGTGTAATTGACATATAATATTGTTTAACTTTAAAGGGTAAAAGGTGTTGATTTGTCATGTTTATATATTACAATATGATTACCACCATGGTGTTAGTTAACTCTTTCATCATGTCACATAATAACCACTTTATTTTTGTGCTGAGAACATTTAAGATTTACTGTATTAGAAACTTTCAAGTATATAGTACAGTATTGTAAACTATAACCACCATTCTGTATGTTAGATACCCACAACTTATACATCTTGTAACTGGATGTTTGTACTTTGATCAGAATCTCCCCATTTTCCCTTTTTCCAAGCCCCTGGTCATTACCACTCTAATCTGTTTCTGTGAGTTTGTCTTTTTTAGATTCCACGTGTGATATTATATAATATTTCTCTTTCTCGGTCAAACTTATATCACTTAGCATAATGTGCTCAAGGTCCAGCCATGTTGTTGCAAATGGCAGAATTTCTTCTCTCATGGCTGGATAACAATAATATTACTGTATGTGTAATCTATCTATCTATCTATCATAATCATCTATCTATCTATCGTCTATCTATCTATCTACCTATCATCTATCTTATTATCTATTTATCGATCAATCAATTTATAGATATAGATATAGAGATATGTAGATATGTAGATATATAGATATATAAATATATAGATATATAATCTTATTTACCAATTAATCTGTTGACAGATACTTAGGATGTTTCCATATCTTGGCTATTGTGAATAATGCTGCAGTGAATATGGGAGTGTATACATCTCTTTAAACTCATGTTTTCATTATTTTGGAGGAGCTATATACCAAAAAGTGGGATTGCTGGATTATATGGTAGTTTTATTTTTAACTTTTGGATGAACATCTGTTCTGTTTTCCATAGTGACTGTACCAATCTACATTCTCACATAAAGTACATAAGGGTTTCCTTTTCTCCCCATCCTTACCAAAACATGTCATTTCTTGTCTTTTTAATGATAGCAATTCTAATAAGCATGGAGTGATATTTCATTGGGGTTCTTATTTGTATTTTCCTGATGATTACTGATGATCACCTTTTCAATTATTTGTCACTATTTGTGTGTTCTCTTTGGAAAAATGTCAATTAGTTTCTCTGACAATTTTTTTCCATTTTTCTTTTTTTATTTATTATGATGACATTGATTAACAAAATCCAATAAGTTTTAAGTGTACAATTTAACAGTAAGTCATATATATATATGTATGTATATATTATATATTGTGTGTGTGTGTTTATACCGTGTTGTTCACCTCCCATAGTTAGATTTTTTTCTGTCACCACATATTTGACCCCTTTTACACCATCTACTTCCCCTGACCCCCCTCTCTCCTACCCTCTGGTGACCACTAGTCTATTGTCCATGTCCATGGGTCTCTGTTTGTCCTGTTCGTTCGTTGCTTTTAGGTTTATATCCTACGTATAAGTGATATCATGTGATTTTCAAACTACCTCCCTCTTCCCCTCCCCACCCTCTGGTAACCACTAGTCCACTGTGTATGTCCATGAGTCTCTGTTTGTCATGTTTGTTTATTGCTTTTAGATTTATATTTCACATATAAGTGTATCATGTGGTTTTTAACTTTGTCTGGCTTATTTCGCTTAGCATGATTATCTCAAGATCCATCCATGTTGTCGCAAATGGCAGAAGTTAATCTCTTCTTATAGCTAAGTAATATTCCATTGTATATATGTGCCACAACTTCTTTATCAAATCATCTATTGTAGGACACTTAGGTTGCTTCCATGTCTTAACCTCTGTGAATAATGCTGCTATGAACATTGGTGCACATATATGTGGAGTTAATTCAAATATCACCCTTCCACATACATAGGAGACAAAGAGGACTACTTGGTCGGCAGCCCTAAGGAGGACAGAGAACAAAGCCTTTCCTGGGCTGTGCTTACCCACCAACGACACTTCCTGCTACTCCCATGGGCACTATCTACTTCTTTGGCATTCTCATGGACATTATCTGCCTTCTCTGCTTGAGAACATAGCTGGTTTGGTCCTCCTCAATGCTAGCGAGGCAGCACATCCAGTTATTATCCATGGGAGAAGACTCTTGTTCTGCTGGATGAGGTAATATCCCTCCCCTCTGCTTGCATATAAAACAGTGCCTGCTTGAGTAGACAGGAAAAAATAGCATAGATGATAGAGGCTTTTTTCATCCTTCTTGTGTCTAAATCAAAGTTGTGACAAAAACACGGAGCAAACAACAAGGGAAGTCACCTGGAATCTAGCTGAACAAAAGTACTATAACTAGAGAGATAAATAATTAATAAACCTGCAACTGTAGAAGGTAGGAGGGGGTGAATATGCGAGGCTGTCCAGTCCCAAGAGGCTGAATGGGACAGAAGCTATGGCAGTGACAGTGGCAGCTGGCAGTTGCAGACACCTATTAAAGGAGCCATATCTGTGAGCAGACTTTCATGATGACAGACCTGCTCACTCTGAGCAGCAGCACTGGGTGTGTTGCATTGGGGTCACCAGGGACTTATAGGGGGACACTGAGTTGTCAAAGTGAGGTCCCAAGGTGAGACTCCCTCCTGGGCAGAAGTGCCCATGGTATCCATTGTTCCTCTGTTGAGCTCTCCCCACTCCCAGAGTGCAGATTCATTGCCTCCATGCTGAGACATCATCAAATTGGATAACAGAAGTCGCTCAGCCTAGAGAATTCTCTGAAACTCTACCTCCTCCTACTTGGGGCCTTACCCAAGCCACATCCAGGTGTGTCCTTGTTAAGCAGCACCAAGACTAACACTGGTAGCAGCTGGCCTTGGTTTCTTGTGAGGTTTCTTGAGACAACTATAAGCACAGAATTTGTGGATTGCTTACAGAATCTTAACAGGTGGCCCCGAAGGGGCACAGACTGGAGCTAAAATTGGCTTTCAGATGAACCCCTCTCAGGAATGTGTCACTGGATACCAACTACACAAATCCACACTAATAAGACTGGGAGACTTAGGAGCTTTGCTTAGTACATAGAAACAGACATTGAAAGGCAGCCAAAATGGGAAGAAAAAGGAGCAGAAACCATATGAGCGAACAGAACAGAGATCTAAGAAAAATGGAGTCTAGCAATTTAACAGATGCAGAGTTCAAAACACTGGTAATGAAGATGCTCAATGAACTTAGGGGAAGTGTAGATGAACTCAGTGAGAATTTTAACAAAGAGATTAAAAAAACCCATAAAAATGGAATTTATGAAAGGGAACCAGTCAGAAATGTAGAACACATTATCTAAGATGATGAATATATTAGAGTGGATAAAGAAGAGGATCAAACCACTGATACAGAAGATGGGGAAGCCTAAGGCATTCAATAAGAAATGCAAGGAAAAGGAAGCCAAGACTATAATAATAATTTAATAAGCCTATGAGACACAATTAAATGTAAAAATATGCATGTCATAGGAAAACAAAAAGTTGAAGAGCTATTTGAAGAAATAATGATGGAAAACTTCCCTCACTTGGTGAAGGAAATAGACATACAACCCCAGGAAGCTCAGAGAGTACCCCAAAACAGGAACCCAAAGAGATCCACACCAAGACACGTCATAATTAAAATGCCAAATGTTAACTACAAGGAGAGAATCTTAAAAGCAACAAGAGAAAAGCAGTTAGTTTCCTACAGGGGAGCACCCATAAGACTGGCAGCTGATTTCTCAAAAGAAACTATGCAGGACAGAAGTCAAAGGACAGATAAAGAACTTCCCAGACCAAAAAAAAAAAAAAAAAAAAAAAGCTAAAGGAATTTATCAACACCAAGCCAGTATTACAGGAAATATTGGAGGGACTTCTTTAAAAAGAAAAAAAATATGTATCAAAAACAGAAATAAAGAATGGTCATAACATTCTATCAACAAGTACTTCAAATAGAAAATAATTAAATGCTCCAACCAAAAGATAGAGTGGCTGAATGGATAAGAAAACAAGACCCCTGCATATACTGCCTACAAGAGACTCACTTCAGATTAAAAGACACACACAGACTAAAAGGAAAGGGATGGAAAAAGATATTGACTTGATGGACCCAGAGGGTATTGCGTTGAATGAAATAAGTCAGATAGAGAGAAACAAATATTGTATGATTTCACGTTCATATGGAATCCAAAGAATAAAATAAACAACAGCAACATAAACAGAAATAACTCATAGATAGAGAATATTTTGAAGTCTACTTGATGGGAGGAGGTTTGGGGGAATGGTGAAAAAAGGCAATGAGATTTAGAATGGATAGTTAGAAAACAGACATGGAGATATAAAGTGTAGCATAAGGAAAATAGCAAATAATGTAATAAATATGTGAGGGGAAGTGGGGTGCTAGATTTAGTGGGGTGATCACTTTGTGAGTTATATAGATCTCTAATCACTATGCTGTACAAATGAAACTAATATATTATTGTATGCCAACTGTAATTGAAAAAAAACTTATTGAATTGTACAATGTAAATACAAGCAACTAATTGTCTCATATATTTCAATAAAGCCTGAAAAGAAAAACACACACAAAAACAATACCTGCTCTTGGCCAGATGTCTTTTCATGTAGCTCCAACTGACCAAATGCTGAAGCCTGACTGTAATATAAGTAATAAATGGCACGCCTTACTCTATTGCTTACTCTATTGATCCTTCTAGTGTTTTTTTTTTTTTGGAATATCCAAAGCCCAGGTCCAGGTGTCTAGTCTGGAGCTCCTGCATTACAATTGGTGAAATTGGTAGGATGTTCCAGAAAACATCTGGTCAGGATGATCTCAAGTGGGAATGTACCGAGGGCAATCCCAAGTCTGCCAGGGGAAATCTCGAGTCCACTCAGAGGAATCTTTAGTCCACCAGGGGTAATCCTAAATTTGCTGGGGGGAATCCCAAGTTCACTGGGGAGCGGAAACTGATGCCAGGGGGAATCATGGAGTGGGCCTCTGGGTCCGTATTGTTTGAGATTGCAAGGCTTGTAGATTCTTTGGGACCACTCAGAGAATGAGAGATGCCCTAATGTGCTTATGGGCCTCTTACAGATTCTACTGAAAGTAGGGGAGTGTTGTTCCTTAAAAAAGAAGAAGGAGCTGTAGACATTGGCAGTTGCAATGGGATGGTCCCTCCTGTAGGCACTATGTGAAGATGAAGAAAGAGTGAAAATGCTAGAATAAGTAAAGTTAGACAGAGACATGTGAGTCACACAGGCTGACAATAAAAATATTCTGGGGTAATAGTTAGAACAGAGCAGTGAGCAGCTGCAGTACCTAGCTTGCCACTTTGCTCAAGTGTGGGGGTGCAAGCTAATGAAGGCTTGCATACACACAATGATTGCAGTCAGAATGAAACCCCAGTAAGTGGGGCCCCACAGCAAAACTGACTTCATCGGAGTCAGATGAAGAAGTGGAAATCTCTCCAAGGGGAAGTCACAGGTGGATCTCAGGCTCTTCAAGTTATAGTCCAGAAATTAAAGAATCAACAGGAATACCCAGAGAGGCAGGACCCAAGGAATCTGCCTCTTCCCTTGAAATATCTACATATCTCTGCCCACCCATGTAAATCGGTAGAACTGGCTGCCAAGTTCCGCCAGAAAAGTTCAGAGTCAATCTCCAGGTGGCTACTCTGCTTATGGGACACTAGGGCATATGGAATAATACTGTCTGGGGATGAATTGATCCTGATGTCCTCTGTCACCACCCACCCTTCCTTGCACCAACGCATACATGGGGCAATCCAATATGCAGAAAATGTGTCACTACTGAATTGGCTCATGGTGGGTTGCCGCGTGGGGTGGCCAAACGAGGGGATCTACTGATGGCCCAGCCATGTTGGACGTCTATGTTGGAGCTGCAAATGTTTCTCAGAGAGATGGGAATGCAGCATGCTATTTACATCGAACTGTTTGGGGGACCCGATATGGTGCCTTTTATTGCCAGGATGCGGGACTGCATCATCGAAATGGTCCTGCCAGCCTATTATGGAACCTTGGTGCCTGTCCTGTCCACCCTAGCGGACAATCCAGGCAGCAGCACAGGCTGTTGCTGATTTTGGAGAAATCGAATTGGTTAGACAGAAACAAGGAGTCTGACAGGTTTAGGGAGAAGGAAAAGAATCCACTGTAAGTATGTGGGCAGAGGGTACAGGGGGCGGCCCAGCAAAGGTAACCAGAGAGCAATTGTGGACAGATCTGATAAGGATAATTGACCCTAAAAGAATTGATAAACAGCCTAATGCAATGTTGGTGGCCCTCTGGTGGCAGCTTAAACTGGAGAAAAGATTCCAGCCCCTGACCAACTGATGGGCAATGGTTTACACCTTGGATGGGGCCCCAAATGGAGGACCAATCTAGCCCTTGGCCCCATGATTAAAGGATTTGTTGCAGAACCAGGACTTTGAAGTAGAGTCATCACTGGCCTGTCCGGAGGACAACCCCTGGGGGCCGCTGTTTAAATGGGAGTGCGGCCAAAGTCTCTGGCAATCGGGATTCTGCAGGAGACCAGAGACCCCATATGGAGATCACCATCTATTGGTACCCCCACAATGTTCAACACACATTAGCCATGGTTGATACTGGGGCCGAATGTACCCTGCTGCACAGTAACCCTGAAAAGTTTAAGGGATCTCTTTCCACAATTTATGGGTATGAAGGACAGTCTATGTGGGTGAGACAAGTGGTCCTCTCCTTGGCCATTAGAAGACTCCTCCCGTGGCCATATACATTTTATATCTCCCCAGTGTCTGAATACATCCTGGGGATAGATATGCTTTCCAGGCTGCCCTGGCAGACAACTGGGGTCAAATTCTGGCTGAGGATACCTATGGTAAAAGCTGTTCTTCAAGGTCATGAATGCCATCCTCCTATGGTCCTCCCGGTGGCACTTTGAGTGGTAGCTGTGAACACAAGGAAACAGGAGAAAGCATCCAAGCTAAGGTGAAAATTTTCTATCCAGTACATAGTCCCTACAATGCCCCTGTGTGGCCGGTGTGTAAGCCGGATATCTCCTGGCCATTGACTATGGACTATAGGGAACTAAACAAAGTTGTCCCTCCTCTTTTCTCTGCTGTCCCTAATGTCACCACTATTACGGACACTCTGAGTGTGGAATTGGGAACTTACCACTTTGTGCTGGACTTGGCTAATGCATTTTTCTCCATACACATTCGTCGGGACAGACGGGATCAATTTGCCTTTACCTAAGAAAGACAATAATGGGTCTTCACCGTCTTACTGATGGGGTATCTCCATAGCCCCACTATCTGCCATGGCTTTGTGGCTAAGGACTTGACTTGGCTGATTGTACTAAACCCTCCACCATACAATTGTACCGTTATATTGATGATGACATGTTAACATCGGATTCTCTTTCAGACCTACAGCAAGCTGCCCCAATGTTGGTAACACACCTGCAGAGGAAAAGATGAGCCATCGACAAAAACAAGTTACAAGGCTCTGGCTTGTCTGTCAAGTTCTTGCGAGTTGTCTGGCAGGGTAAGACAAAAATGATGCCCTTGGCAATGATGATTAAGATTCAAGCTCTCCCTCTACCCATCATAGTTTAACAACCGCAGGAGTTCTTAGGTTTCCTGGGATATTGAAGGGTTCTTATCCCACTCCTAGCACAGCTGGTACACCACTTCTATCATCTTTTCATAAGGGTGCTACCTGGAACTGTAAGGAGAAATAACAGTCTTCATGGCTGCCAAACAAGCGGTAGGGATGGTATAAGTACTAGGCATCATTGATCACACACGTTCATGCGAATTAGATATACATGTCACCCCAGACGGATATGCCTAGGGGCTCTGGCAACAGCAGTAATGGACACATGTCCCAATTGGGTTTTGATACCAATTCTGGAAAGGTGCAGAGGGGAAGTATAGGCCCATTGAATAAGTCACTGCTGTGTATTAAGCCCTTTTGGCGAGGCCTCACATTATTGTGAGTAATAAGTGGCATGCTTCACTCTGTTGGTCCTCTTTGTGGTTTTTTCAGAATATCCAAGGCCCAGGTTCAGGTTCCTGGCCTAGAGCCCTGCATTACAGAATATCTTTTCCGATAAATGTTTTCAAGTCTTACTGTCCATGTCCATGAGTCTCTGTTATGTTTGTTTGTTGCTTTTAGATTTATATCTCACATATAAATTATTTTTATATGGTTTCAACGTTTTCTGTTTGGCTTATTTTACTTAGCATGATTATCTCAAGGTCTATCCTTGTCGTTCATTTCTTCTTATAGCTGAGTAATATTCCATTGTATATATATACTACATTTTTATACAATCATCTATCATGTCCTAGCCTCCGTGAATAATGCCATTGTGAACATCAGTGTACAAATATTTTTTTGGATATATGTCTTCAAGTCTTTGGGATAAATACCCAGTAGTGGATTGCTGGATCATATGGTAGATCAATTCTTAGTTTTTATCCTCTCTAATACTTGTAATAACTTGTCCTATTGATAGTAACCATTCTAACAGGTGTGAGATAGTATCTCATTGTGGTTTTAATTTGTATTTTCCTAATAGCTAGTGAAGTTGAACATCCTTTCATAAGTCTGTTGGCCATTTGTATGTCTTCTTGGGAGAAGTATCTGTTTAGGTCCTCTGCCCATTTTTTAATTGTATTGTTTGTTTGTTTGTTGTTAATGAGTTGTATGAGTTCTTTGCATATTTTGGATATTTAGCCTTTATTGTAAGCATTGCTTGCAAATATATTTTTCCCTTTGGATCGTTGTCTCTTTGCCTTGTTGATAGTTTCTTTTGCTATGCAGAAGCTTTTTAGTTTGATATAGTCTCATTCATTTATTTTGCTTTTACTTTTCATGCCTTAGAAGTCAAATTAATGAAATCCTCTTTGAATCTAAGGTCCATAAGTTTGATTCCTATGTTTCCTTCTATGCATTTTATTGTTTCAGGTCTTATATTCAGGTCCTTAATCCATTTTGAGTTATTTTTGGTGTGTGGTGATAGACAAAAGTTTAGTGTCGTTCTTTTGCTGGTAACTTTCCAGTTTTCCAAGCACAATTTATTGAAGAGGCTTTCCTTTCTCCACTATATGTTTTAGGCTCCTTTGTCAAAAATTATTTGCTCATATAAATAGGGGTTTATTTCTGGACTCTAGATTCTGTTCCACTGGTCCATGTGTCTGTTTTTCTGCCAATACCATGCCATTTTGATATTGTCACTTTGTAGCATAATTTGAAGTGGGGCAGAGTGATGCCTCTGCTGATGTTCTTTTTTCTCAGGATGGCTTTGGTCATTCAGGGTCTTTCATGCTTCCATACAAATATGATGATTTTTTGTTCTATTTCCTTAAAAAGTGCCAATGAGATTTTCATGGGGATTGCATTAAATCTGTATAATGCTTTAGGTAATAAGGTCATTTTAACTATGTTGATTCTTCCAATTGAAGAACATGGGTATCTTTCCAACTCTATGTGGCTTCTTCAATTTCTTTTAATAGGATCTTATAGTTTTCATTATATAGGTCCTTCATATGTTTTATTAGGCTTTTTCCTTGGTATTTTATTTGTTTTGTCACAGTTGCAAAATAAATTGTTCTATTTTTTATATTTTTTCTGACAATTCACTATTAGCATGATTTTTTAAAATTTATTTTTTATTAGTTTCTAGTATACAGTACATTGATTAGACATTTATATAGTTTATAAAACGATCTCCATAATTGCTCCTTCTCTCTGGTTTTCCACCTAGCCAATATATTAATGCTAACTACATTCCCTATGCTCTGCTCTCCATCCCCATGACCATCTGTCAACTACTAATTTATACTTCTTTAACCCTTCACCCCATTCTCCCAGCTCCCCCCAACCACCCATCTCCTCTGTTCATCACCAAATTGTCATTCATATTTGTGAGTCAGTTTTTGATTAGTTTGTTCTTTTTGAGGAACGCTGTTGATTTTTGAACATTGATTTTGTATCCAGAAACTTTAATGTATTTACTT
>NW_006439187.1:678985-694618 GCF_000325575.1 Pteropus alecto
TGTTATATTGAATGAAAATGACGATAGTGGACAGCCTTGCCTTGTTTCTGATCTTAGAGGGAAGGTTTTTAGTTTTTCACCATTAAGCATAATGTTGGCTGAAGGTTTGTCATATATGGCCTTTATTATGTTAAGGTACTTTCCTTCTATACCGATTTTGTTAAGTGTTTTGATCATAAAGGAATGTTGTATCTTGTGAAAGACTTTTTCTGCATTTATTGATATGATCATATGATTTTTTAAAAATGTATTTATGTGATGTATCACATTAATCGATTTGCATATGTCGAGCCATCCCTATGCCCCTGGGATGAAGCCTACTTGATCATGGTGTATAATCTTTTTATATGTTGCCGTATTCGGTTTGCTAGTATCTTATTTAAGATTTTTGCATCTGTGTTCATGAGAGATATTGGTCTGTAGCTTGTGTGTGTGTGTGTGTGTGTGTGTGTGTGTGTGTGTGTGTGTGTGTGTGTGATCTATCCCAGGTTTTGGTGTCGGGGTAATATTTGGCTCATAAAATGAGTTAGGAAGTACTGCCTTCTCTCGATTTTTTGGGAGACTTTGAGGAGAATAGGTATTAAATCTTCTTTGAATGTTTGGTAGAAATTACTGGTGATACCATCTGGTACTGGATTTTACTTTTTGATAGGTTTTTGATGATTGTTGCAATTTCCATACTGCTGATTGGTCTATTTAGATTTTTGAGTTCTTGATGTAGTCTAGGAAGATTGTATATTTCTATGAATGTGACCATTTCTTCTAGGTTATTAAATTTGGTGTTATATATCTTTTCAGATATTGTTGTATGATCCTTTGTATTTCTATTGTATCTGTTGTAACTTCTTTTTCATCCTCGATTTTCTTTATTTGTGTCCTTTCTCTTTCTTCTTTAGTGAGTCTAGCCAGGGTTTTGTCAATTTTATTAAACTTCTCAAAGAAGCAGCTCTTTGTTGCATTTATTTTTCTATCGCCTTTTTGTTCTCAATTTCATTTCATTCCACTTTAATTTTATTTCCTTCATTCTGCTGATTTTAGACTTCATTTTTTCTTTTTTTTCTAATTTTTTAAGATGAAAGGTTAGATTTTTTATTTGGACTCATACTTGTTTTTTGAGATAGACCTGTAATGATATGAACTATCCTCTTATGACTACTTTTGGTATGGCCCCCAATTTTTGATATGTTGTACTATCATTGTCATTCATTTTTATGTATCCCTTGATCCTCCTTTTAATTTCTTCTATGATCCAGTCATTCTTCAATAGCATGTTATTTAATCTCCACATTTTTGTGCTTGTTCCTGCTTTCTTTTTATAGTTAATCCCCAACTTCATGCATTATGATCACAAAATATAGTTGGTACAATTTCAAATCTCTTGTATTTGTTCAGGCTATATCTGTGTCCCAGTATGTGGTCAGTCCTTGAGAATGTACCATGTGCAGTATAGAAGAATGTATAAATAGCTGTTCTGGGATGAAAGACTCTGTAAATGTCGATTATATCCAGTTGGTCTAATTTGTCACTTAATGATGTATTTCCTTATTGATTTTCTGTTGGACAATCTTTCCATATTTAACAGTGTGGTATTAGGTCTCCTACTATGATAGTGTTTTAGTGTTTTTCTCTCTTTAGTTCTATTAGCAATTGCTTTATATATTTCAGGGCTCCAAGATTGGGAGCATAGATATTGATAAGTATTATGTCTTCTCGGTGTATGATTCTCTTCATCATTATGAAGTGTCCCTCAGTATCTTTCTTTACCTATTTTATTTTGAAGTCTATTTCATTCAATATTAGTACTGTCACTCTCGCTTTTCTGTGAATTCCACTTCCTTGAACTATCATTTTCCACGTTGAGTCTACATTTGTCTTTGAACTAAGATATGCCTCCTAGAGGTAGCATATGGTTGGGTTTTGTTTTTTGATCCAATCTGCACCTCTGTACCTTTTTCTTAGTGAATTCAGTTCATTTACATTTACGATGATTATTGAAATATAAGGTTTTCCTACAGCCATCTTATCTTTTGCGTTATTTTTTGCTTTCGTTTTTTTTTTTTTCCTTGTCCTTGTGTTTCTGTATTTTTACTTGGTTGGGTTTTGTGGATTTTTCTTCTGGTCCTTTTTGTTCTATGTTATGTATTTAAAT
This sequence comes from Pteropus alecto, assembly GCF_000325575.1. Lineage (NCBI taxonomy): Eukaryota > Metazoa > Chordata > Mammalia > Chiroptera > Pteropodidae > Pteropus > Pteropus alecto. The sequence goes on from NW_006439187.1 coordinate 681,135, forward strand.
TTTGGATCTTTGGTTTGTGGTTACCATTAAGAATATGTAAAGGATAGTTATGTTTATATAACTCTGTGTGCCTTATCTCCATTCCCCATTGTGATTTTGGATCTTTGATTCCTCCCATTTTCTGTTGGTGTCTCAAATTGTTTCTTTGTATGCTGAAGTTCATTTCTATCTTGCAATAGCTATTCTCTTCTTATGGTTTAAGTTTATAATACCGTGTTCTTGATAAGGGTTGCACTACTCTGCTTCTGTCTGCCTGGTAGTTGCCTTACTCATAGTTGTGCATTTGTTTTGTCATTTTGTTTCAGGTGTGCTAACCCTTTTAAATATTTCCTGTAATGCAGGCCTCATAGTGGAGAATTCCCTCAACTTTTGTATGTCTGTAACGGTCTTCATTTCTCCTTCATATCTAAAGGAGAGCTTTGCTGGATACATTATTCTTGGCTGGTAATTCTTTTCATTTAATAGTTTGAATGTTTGGTTCTACTTCTTTCTTACTTGTAAGATTTGTGCTTAGAGGTACGAAGATAGCCTAATGGGTCTTCCTTTATAGGTTACCATCTTCTTTTCCCTGGCTACCTCAGAGAATTTTTTCTTTGTCATTAATTTTTGATTTAGGAAATTCTCGTCAACTATTTGTCTGAATATACTCTCTGATCACTTCTATTCTTCTCCTTCTGGAATACATATTATTCTTATGTTGCCTTTCCTAATGGTGTCAGCTAGTTCTTGTACTTTTATCTCATTTGTTTTCATTTTCCTGTCTCTCTCTTTTTCCTTCTAAATTATTTCTAGATTTCTGTCTTCGATATAACTGATTTTTTCCTCCATTTGATTAACTCTATTTCTTAAGCTTTCTATTTCCCTCTTCATCTCTTTCAGTGTTTTCTTCATCTACAGTTCTTTTTGATTTGTTTATTTCTTTCTCTTTGTTAAAACACTCATTCTGCTGGTCTACTTTTGTTCTTAATTTCTGGAATTGTTGATCTGAGTTCTTTTGCATCTCATTGATTTTTTTTTTCAGAAATACAGTCCTGAATTCTCTGTCATTTAAATATCATATTTCTATGTCTTTAAGTTTATTTTTTGGAGATTTTTCTCTTTCTTTCTGACCTGCCTTGCCACCTTGGTTGTTCATGGTGTTTGATGGACTATTTCTCTGCCTGGGTATTAATGGGGAGTGGATATAGCTTTTTTTTTTTTTTTTCAGAATGAAGCTTTATTATATGGATGTTTGTCTTTAGCTTGTTGCTAAGAAGGTTTTTTGTAGATTTTTATTTTTGTTTTTCAGTTGGGGCATCTAAGCCTCTTGGATCTCTGCTTTGAGACTAATAATGCCTTTTTTCTGATATTCAGGTCATGATTGCTACCCTTGTTTCCAGCCTGTTGATGGTAACGATAGTGGCTTTTTGTTTTGGTAGCATTTGCTGAAACTCTCCTGGGGCTCCATGGTGCTAGGTCTGGTAGGATATGGGATGGAGGGAAGGTGTGCTTGGGTTGATGTGTGGGGGTTGCTGCTAGTCTCCGTGTCTCAGCCTTGTGCTTCACAAATGCAGCTGCTAAGACCCAGCTGTTGCCCCTCCGTACTTATTTCCCACTCTGCTTTCTGTCCTGATCCCTGGGCTCCATTTTGTGGAACTCGTAGATTCTTCAGGTAGGGCTGTTCAGGGAACCGGCTGCAATTTCTTCTCTCTCTGTCCTCCTGCAGGGAGGTCTGGCTGCGAGAGGCAGCTTCTTATTCCTCCCAACCTACCCTCCAGACTTCTGTGGTTCTGACCTCTGGAAGTTCTTACATACAGATCACTCAGACATGCTTGTGTGCAGGTTGGGTGTTATTTGTTGAGTTTTAGATGTTCAACTCATTGTCATTTCAAAGGAAGAGATCTAGAGACATCTCTCACTCTGCTGTGCTTCTGCCATCACTCCTCTCTGCCTATTTTAAAATTAGATTTTTTTTTATTGCTATTTAGTCATTTGGGTTCTTTTTTTATTTTGGATATTAACCCCTTATCAGAAAAGTGATTTGAAAACATTTTCATTCATTCCATTGTTTGCTTTTTTATTTTGTTGATTGTTTCCTTTGCTGTACAAAATATGTATACTTTGATATAGTCCGATTCACTTATTCTGATTTTGTTGACTTTACTTCCAGTGTCAAATCCAAAAAAAATCATTGCTGTGACTGATGTAAGGAGCCTACCTTGTCTGTTTTCTTCTAAGAGTTTTATGAGTTCAATTCTTTCAATTCTAATGCAAATTTGACTTGATTTTTATGTATGGTGTAAGAAAGGATCCAGTTTATTATGTTGTACGTGGCTATCCAGTTTTGCCAGTACCAATTATTGATAAGACTATTCTTTTTCATTATATATCTTTCTCCTGTATAATGAACTAAGTAACCATATACACATCGGTTCAATTCTGGGCCCTTCATTCTGTGCCATTGATCTACGTGTCTGTTTTTATGCCAATACCATATTGTTTTGATTATTATAGCTTTGTGATATTGTTTGAAATCAGAACATAAGATGCTTCCAATTTTGTTCTTCTTGCTCAAGATTTATTTTGTTATTAGGGTCTTTTGTGGTTATATACGAATTTTAAGATTCTTTTTCTATGTTTGATAAAATACCATTGGAATTTTCATAGGGATTGCATTAAATTTTTAGATCACTTTGGGTAGTATGGTCATTTTAATTATATTAATTATTCCAAACCATAAACATGCAATATTTTTCTATTTGTGTCTTCTTCAATTTCTTTCAGCAATGTCTTACGGTTTTGATTTATAGAAATTTCATTATCCTTGGTTAAATCTTTTCCTAGGTATTTTGTTCTTGCTAATGCAATTGCAAATGACATTGTTTACCTAATTTCTCTTTCTGATACATCATTGTTATTGTATAGAAATTCAACTTATTTTTGTATATTGATTTTGTATCTTGTACTTTGCTGTATCTGTTTATTAGTTCTAACAGTTTTTTGTTGAAGTCTTTAGCAGTGTCGCATATATGTCATCTGAAAATAGAAATGATTACACTTCTTCCTTTCCAGTTTGGATGTCATTTGAGAGGTCATCTTTGTTTTGTTCCTGATCTCAGAGGAAAAGCTTTCAGATTTTCACTGTTGAGGATGATGTTAGCTGTGGGCTTGATGTATATGACATTTATTAGGTTGAAGTATGTTCCATTTATATTCAGTTTGTTGATTATTTTTATCATGAAAGAATAATGAATTTTGTCAAATGGATTTTTCACAGCTATTGAGATCATATAATTTTTATCCTTCATTTTGTTAATATAGTATATCATATTGATTAATTTTCAAATGTTGAATAATCCTTACATCTCTGAAATAAATCCCACTTGACCATGGTGTATGATCTCTTTAATGTACTGTTGAATTTGGTTTTGCTATTATTTTTCTGGGGATGTTTGCACTTATGTTCTTCAGGGATATTGACCTGCAATTTTCTTTTCTATTGGTGTCCTTTTCTGGTTTGAGTGTTAGGTTAATGCTGGCTTAATGAGATTTGAAGTGCTCTCTCCTATTTTTTTGAAGAGTTTAAGAAGGATTGTTATGAACTCTTCTTTAAACTTTTGGTACAAATCACCCATGGAATCATCTGGTTCTGGAATTTTCTTTGTTGGGAGGTTTTGATTACTGATTCAAACTCTACTGGTATTTGTCTGATCAAATTTTCTATTTCTTCACTTTATGTAGGTTGTATGTTCCTAAAAATTTATCTATTTCTTCTAAGTTGATCCATTTATTGGCATATAATTGTTCATAGTAGTCTCATAATATTTTGTATCGTGTAGTATCAGTTGTAATGTCTCCTTTTTCATATACAGTTTTATTTGAGTCCTTCCTCTTTCTCTTTTGGTTAGTTTAGCTGAAGATACGTCTATTTTGTTTATATTTAAAAAACAGATCTTTGTTTTATTGATCTTTTCTATGATCTTTTTGGTCTCTATTTATTTCTATTTTTATCTTTGGTATTTTCTTCATTTTACTAACTTTGAGCCTAGTTTGTTCTCTATTTTCTAGTTTCTTGAGATGCAAATTTAGGTTGTTTATTTGAGATCTTTATTTTTCTTAAAATATTTGTTTATTGCTATTAATTTCCCTTTTAGAAATGCTTTTGTTATATCCCATAAGTTAATATGGTATTTTCTATATTTATTTTTCTCGATATATTTTTTAAGTTTTCTTTTGATTTCTTGCTGGTCCATTGGATGTTCAGGAGCTTGTTACTTGATCTCCATATATTTGTAAAACTTTCAGTTTTCTACTTTTAATTGATTACTAATTTCATATTGTTGTCACTAAAGATGATTGACATGCTTTTAATCTTTATATATTTATTAATACTTGCTTTTGGTCTAACATATGATCTGTCACACAAAATATTTCATGTGTTCTTGAGAAAAATGTGTATTCTGCTGCTATTGGATGAAGCGCTCTGTAACTATCTGTTACATCTATCTGATCTAATGTGTCTTTAAGTCCAGTATTTTTATATTGATTTTCTGTTTGAAAGATCTATTCATTGTTGGAAGTAGGGTATTTAATTCTCTTACTATTATTGCTTTGCCATCTGTTTCTTCCTTCAGATCTGTTAATATTTATTATATATTTGATGGGCTCCTATGTTAGGTGTGTAAATATTTATAAATGTTATATTCCCTTGGTTAATTCACCCATTTATCATTATATAATGACCTTTTTAGTCTTTTGTTATGGTCTTTGCCTTAAATCTGTTTTGTCTGATATGCATATAGCTATTCTTATTTTCTTTTTGTTTATATTTCCATGAAATATCTTTTTCCATCCCTTCACTTTCAGTCAGAGTATACTTAAAACTGAAATGAGTCTCTTGTAGGCAGCATACAGTTGTGTACTGATTTCTTTCATCTATTTAGCTACCTTATGTCTTTTGATTGGGAAATTTATTCCATTTACATTTAAATTAATTATTCATGGGTTTGTACATATTGACATTTTGTTAATTGTTTTCTGGGTGTTTTATAATTCTACTCTTCCTTTTGACTTCTCTTTGTCTCTTTTTTCGTGTGTGTGTGTGCGTGTTATGATGCTTTTCTTTTGTGGTATGCTTAGATTCCTTTCTCTTTCTCTTTTGTGCATCAACTACAGTGTTTTTTCTCTCATTAACAATTTATAGTTATAACGCTCTATTTTAACTTAGTAACAACTTAAGTTTGAATTCATTCCAAAGTTCTATATTTTTACACTCTCCACCACATTTTATGGTTTTGATGTCACAATTTACATCTTTGTATTTTGTATATCTCTTAACAAATTATTTAGTTATAGTTATTTTTACTACTTTTCTTTTCTAACCTTCATACTATCTTTATAAGCAATTAGTCCACCACCTTTACAACATTAGATTATGCTAACTTTTACTATATATTTACCTTTACCAGTGAAATTACACTTTCATATGTTTTTCCATTACAAATCAACATCATTTTATTTCTGCTTAATGAAATATATTTAACATTTTTTGTAAGGCTGGTCTTGTAGTGATGAACTTTTAAAACTTTTTGCTTGTTTTGAAAACTTTATTGCTTCTTCCGAGGGAAAACTTTGCCAGGTAGAGTATTCTTATTAGTTTTCCCTTTCTCTTTTAGTAGTCTGAATATATTTACCACTACCTCTGGTTTGCAAAGTTTCTGCTGAAAAATTTACCAATAGTCATATGGGGGTTCCCTTGTATGTAACAAGTTGTTTTTCTTTCGCTGCTAAGATTCTTTCCTAATTTATTACTTTCACAATTTCATTATAATATGTCTTGGTGTGGATCTCTTTAGATTCATATTTCTTGGTTACTCTCTGGATTTCATTGATCTGGTTCTCTCTCTTCAGTTTTGGTAGTGTTCATCTATAATTACTTTGAATAAGATTTATAATCTTTTGTCTCTCTCTTCTCCTTATGAAATCCTATAGTGTGTACACTGGTCTGCATGTTTATGTTCCATAAATCCCTTAAGCTATATTTACCTATTTTTATTCTACTTTTTCTTTTTGTTTCTCTGATTCGGTGTATTCTACTATCTTGTCTTTGAGTTTGCTAATCCTTTTTTCATCTTAATGTAGTCTCATGTTGAAACTATCTGTTGAATTGCTCATTTCTGTTATTATATTCTTCATCTTTATGATTTCTGTTTGGTACTTTTTAATATTTTTTTATATCTTTTTTGAAATTTTCATTTGTTCATGAATTTTTCTCCCGACTTTCATGAGCATCTTTGTGACTGTTATTTTGAACTCTCTATCAGATAAACTACTTCTTTTTCTGGAGTTTTATCTTGTTCCTTTGTTTTGAAAATAATTTTTTTTTTTTACTTTTCTTGACTCTCTGTAATGGTTCCTATGCATTAGATAAAACATCCATTTCTTCCAATCTTGACCCAGTGATCTCCTGTAGAACATGTACCTCGTCAATCAGCTCAGCCTTGTGCTTTGTTGTCTCACAAACCTTTAAAAAAAATTATCCTCATATCTTTGCTTTTAGTGGCTCCAACTAGTTGAGGGTATTTCAAAAGAGAGGGTTGCAGTCAGCACTTACATATTGACTGGTTGTCAGATTCTCACACAGCAGCTGAGAAAGTTTGTAATTAGATCTCTTGCAGGGAGATACTGAGAGGTGGGCATTTTTGCTTGGTTCTCTGTCTTGGGTCTAGCCAGGTGTACAGCTGTGGGTGGGTGCTCCTCAGCCCATTAGGAATTTCTTCCTTGTCTGTTATAGTCCTGTGGGACTCTTGCATGCAAGTCACATTGGCTATCAGAGCCATATGACCTAAGTACCCCTCCCTCAGGTGGCAGCCACAGAAGCTGATGCGTCAGATGTATGTCTTAGCTCATTCCAAGAAGATACTGGAAACTTGGAATGAACTAGAGGGAGAGTGTAAAGGAGGTATCCACAGGCTTCCCTGGTCTACAGGGATGATTTCAGATAGCTTCTACATTTCATGCTAAATTAGAAACTTGACCTTGAGGCAGCGGCTTTTGAAGTATGCAAATAGACCTTTTTTGGGGAAAAGACTGAGAGATTAGCATCTCTGTCTGCTTTCTCTTTACTGAACCCTGGGGAAATAATCAGTAAAGAACTGCTTTTTGGTTTGCTATGGTCTGTGCGATCTTTGAATAGATGTTCCATTGCCTATTAAAGCTAATGATCTGGGGACCCATTTATTGAGTAACAGCCACAGAAGCTGGGCACAAATATGCACTAGCTACTTCCAGAAAGATACTGGCAACTTGGAGCAGCCCATTTTGATGGTATTTTCTTATTCACCTAATAGGTATGAGTCACTATGCTAGTTTCTGGATTTATTTCAGATGGAATTGTTCTGCATATAGCTATTTATTTAGTGTATATATGTCATGAAGGAGGTCAGGAGCCTCCTATGTCTGCCTAAGACCACCTTTTAGAAGACAGTATTTCAAAACAGGGACTACTCAACCATTTGGAAAGATTCAGAAGAACATCTATATGACATTTATTAATTTTTAAATGTTAACTGACTGCATTCCTGGAGAAAATCCCACTTGGTTGTGGTATACTGTCATTTTCCTATGTTGATTTATTTGATTTGGTTATACTTCGTTGAGAATTTTTAGGTCTATCTTGATATATATAGACCAATTGATCTGTAGTTTTCTTTTCATGTGATGTTTTGGTCTAATTCTGATATGAGGCTAATACTATCTCATGGAAGGAGTAGCAAAGTGTTTCCTTTTCTTCAATTTTTCTCAGTTTGTGAAGAATTTCTGTTGATCCTTTTTGAATGTTTGATAGAATTAACTACTGGAGCCTCATGATCCTAGGCTTTTCATTGTGGAAAGTTTTTCAAATGACTAAGCCAATGTTTTTACTTGTTATAGATCTATTATGATTTTCTATGTTCCCTTGATTCAGGTTTTGTAGTTTCTTTCTTCTATGAATTTGTCCATTTCATTTAAGTTATCTTATTTGTTGGCATACAGTTCCTCATAGTATTCCTTTATAATTTTTTTTTCATGAAATTAGTAGTGATTTTTTTTCCTCTTTCTCGATTTTAGAAAGTTGGGTCTTTTTTATCTTAGTGTATATAGTTAAATATTTGACAATTTTATTGATCTTTCCAAAGAACTAATTTTAAATTTATTTTTTTCTATTTTTTTCTCACTTCTTTCATTTATTTTCACTCTAGTATTTATTATTTCTTTTTTTCTATTCACCTTGGGTTTAGATTTCTCTTTTGCTAATGATTATTCTCTCGGTTTTTGTATACATGGAAATGTTTTAATTTATTCCTTATTTTTAAAAGATGTTCCTGCAGATAGAATTTTTAGTTGATAGTCATTTTCGTTCAATACTTCAATATATTATCCCACTGTTTTCTTTCATTCATGGCTTTTTTTAAATGAGAAGTCAGTTTTTTTTTTTTTTTTAACCTTATTGGGTATTCCTTGTACATAATGAGTCATTGCTCTCTTGGAGCTTTCAAGAATCTCTCTATGTCTTTGGCATTTTACAGTCAGATTCTAATGTGTCTACATGTGTAAATCTTTGATTTTATCCCACATAAAGATCATTAAGAATCTAGGATGTTTTTCAACAAATTTGAGAAGTTTTCAGCCATTATTTCTTCATATATTTTTTGCTCCTTTCTCTCCCTTCTCTACTTCTAGGATATCCATTGCATATATGTTGATACAATTGATGATGCTACAGAGTTCTTTTATGCTCTGTTCACTTTTCTTTATTATTTTTTTCTTTATGTTCGTCAGATATCTGTTGGTCTGTCTTCAAGTTTGCTGATTGACTGTTCTGACAATGAAAATCTGCTATAGATTTTATCTAATGAATTTTTAAAGTTTTTGTATTTTTCCTATCCTTAATTTCTATTTGGTTATTTTAAATAATTTCTACTTTTTAATTAATATTTTCTATTTGGTTGTACATCATTATCATTCAAAAGAGGAAGCATGTGTAGCTTTTATTTAAATGGCAGAAGTAGAAATTTCCAATAAGGATGCTGAAGAAAAACTGCTTTGATAGGAATGCTACTCTATGAAAGATTTATATGACCTGGACTGTTTGCAGGATGCTGGAACTTTGGGGAACACTACTCTCACAATTAAAAAAAATGTAATCATTTCTAGTAGTTCCTTATCTCTCTCTTTTGTTATTCTTTCTTATCTCCTGGTGCTCTTTTATTCTCCCAAAACTTGGTGTTTGGAAAAAGTTTTATACTCTTTTTTGGCTTTTATCCCTTGCTACCTATCTTTATTATGCTGCCCTCCCCCTAACAAGCTTTGGCTTATACTCCCAAATCAATATTTATTTCTCTTCTTCTTTTCTTTTATTTTAGATATCTTATCCCCTTCCTTTATCTTAGACTCAGCTAAGGGTTTAAAAGGGAGCATAAGCTTTAAATTTATTTGCATTAAGATATTAATAATAACTTTGCATCTTCAAAGATACTAGCCTTTTAGAAGCGGTGTCCTGAAACCAAAACAGTCATAAACTGGTAGAATTTTATGCTAACTATAAGAATTTATATCAGTTGGGGAGAAATCACATCAAGGAGATCACCAGTTATTACACATTGCCTGTTTCTTTGCATATAGTATATTTTGTTTGACATCAGCAATGAAAAAACTTTGTAAGACAGCAAAGTTCCAATGAAGATGGTGGGCTAGATAAGTGCTGTGCTTGCTTCCTACCATGACTGCATTTGAATTACAAATAAACTATGGAACGAACAACTTGGAGAACCATCTGAAGACTAGCAGAACAGAACTACTATAAATATGGATATAAAGAAGAGACCACATCAAGACTGGTAGAAGAGTCCCCACAAAATCTGGCTGTAAAAAATCAGTGGGGATTCCAACCATCTGGGTGAGACAGAAAGCTGCTGGAAACAAAAACGTCCCCTTAAAGGGCTCACAACAGACTCACTGACCCTCAGACACTCACCCTGAGCTCCAGTGGAGGGACAGCAGCTTGAGGGGCACCAGAGACAAACAGAAAAACTGACTTGTGCGGCTTCAGGGTGAGGGCTGGAGGGACAGCCACCATTAGACCTGTGTGGAGCCCTATTCCTGTGCAGCTTACAAGCAGGTGCTATCTTGTCTGTGTTGAGTCCTCCCCCTATACAGCCAAATCTTAACCTACATTAGCTTGGTGAAATCTGCTCACTCCAACTCAAATACTCCCAGGGACCCCACCCCACCCAACTTGCAAATTACCAGATTATAGACCCTGCTGAGCAGCCAGCCACACCAAGCTCTCTTGTCAGGACACACTTTTAGCAGCAATTGGCAAGTCTCAGCTTGTGCATCTCCAGGGACAGTTTGGTTAGTGAGTGACCAGCCCTGGCTTAAGCTGCTGTTTTTTGAATAAATAGCAGTGATCTTAGGGTCCCAAATGGGAAGTGGCTGGCCCTGGTGTGATCTGAGACTTTTGTGAATGTCCACAGTCTCAGCACTGGCACCAAATCTGGGTCTGCACTAACCAGGGGAGCACTGCCTGCCCCATGCTGGTGATTTTCTAGGACCTTGTCTCACCCAACATGGGTAATACTCAGGACTTTTTAGCTACTGAGCTTTGCAGGCATCTGGTAGGCAGCCTCAGACATTGCAGTGTCCTGGACCATTTGCTGAGCTACCCCAGGCCAGGCACAGGTGGCATTCAGCCTCAATTCCTAGCTTGGCCTCTCACACAGGCCTCCAGATCCAGCACAGACAGTGACCAGCTGCAGATAGCTTTGTAGTTTCTACCAGTTAGCCCCAGACAGTTACGGGCAGCAATGACCCTTCCCAAGGGGCCCCAGAACCAACATATATGGAGGCTGGTGTCAAAGAATAATAGAGCACCACCTGAATAGCCCCACAAGCTGCATACCCAAGAGTGATCTCAAAAGGCAAAGGCAAATGAGCCTGCTGGGGTAAATCATAATTTGTGGGGTCAACTCCCAACGGCAGCTCTTACCCTGTAGGTGTATCCACTCACAGCCAGTCAGTTTGGGAGTCAGTCCCATCCACTGACATGTCAACAGTGATCAAGGTTTAAATATAACAAGAGAGTTTAAATACAACACATGTCCTACCTAAGGGACAATACTGGAGAAACTGATGCAGGTGACCAGGGAGACTGTGCTGCTGGGCCACAGAGAAAACAGCCAAATATGGGAGATGTATAAAATTTACCTGATACATAGAAACAAAACAGAGTTGTAGCCATTTTGAGAAAACAAAGAAACAGGTCCCAGTGAAAGAACAGGAGAAAACACCAGAAAAAGATCTAAATGAAATTGAAACAAGAAATCTACTAGATACATAGGTCAAAACACTGGTTATAAAAATGCTCAATGAACTTAGGGGAAGAATAGATTTCACTTAGAACTTCAACAGAGATAATAAGCATAAAAGGACATAGAAACCATAAAAAAAAGAGAACAAGTCAGAAATGACTAATTCAATTAAAAAATAAAGAATATACTAGATGGAATTAACACCAGATTACATGAAGCAGAGGCTTGAATCAGTGATTTGAAAGATAAGGTAGCATAAAACACCCAATCAGAACAGTAAAAAAAAAAAAATTAGGGAAGTTTAAGGGACTTCTGGGACAACGTCATGTGTAACAACCTTCACATCATAGAGGTACCAGAAGGAGAAGAAATAGACCTAGGGATTGAGAACCTATTTGAAAAAAATAATGACAGAAAACTTCCCTTACCTGGTTAAGGAAAAAGACATATAACACCAGGAAGTTCAGAGAGTCCCAAACAAGAGAAACTCAAAGAGGCCCATGCCAAGACAGATCATAATGAAAATGCCCAATGTTAAAGACAAAGAGAAAGGTAGGTAGTATCTTATAAAGGAGATCCCATAAGACTGTCAGCTTATTTCTCAACAGAAAATTTGCAGTCCAGAAGGAATTGGCACAAAATAGTCAAAGTGATGAAAAGCAAGGATTTAAAACCAAGACTACTCTCCCCAGTAAATATATCAGTTAGAATTAAAGGTGAGATAAGGAGCTTCCCAGACAGGAAAAAGATAAAGGAATTCATTACCACCATGTCAGTATTACCAGAAATGTTAAAGTGACATCTTTAAGAATAAGAAAGGGACATAAATATGATCAATAAAATGGCAGTAAGTATGTACCTATTAATAATCATTTCAAATGTAAATAGATTAAATGCATCAATCAAAAGACATATGGTAACCGAACAGATAAAAATAGACGCCTTGGACGTTAAGGAAACATGGAGGAGTGAGAGACGTCCTCGGATCTCTCCCCCTGAAACAACAATAAGCTGAACATCTAAAACTCAACAAAAAACACCCAAACTGCACATCAGCATGTCTGAGCGTGGGATGTGCGCATAAAAGCTACCACAGGTAAGAACCCTGTGTGTCAGTCTGTAGACTCAGAGAAATAAAGAAGCTGCCTCTCCCAGCCACCAGAGCTCCTTGCAGGAGGAGGGGGAAAGGTGAAGGTATGGTGATTTCCCTGATCCACTTGCCTGGAAGTGCCAGAACTACTAGCAACCGGCAGCAGTGCCCAGTCATTAAGGCAGAAAGCAAAGAAGCAGGACAGGACAGGAGAGAAACAATAGGTGATTTTTACTGGCCCCGGTTCCAAAACCAAGGCAGAACTGTAGCCGCCAACCCCCAAACCAGAGGGCCCCTCCATGCATACCCTCTAAGACTGAACATGCGGGAATCTGAGCAAAAGCAGCCAAGACTGAAGCTACCTCTTGCAGCCTCTGGAGCTCCGTGCAGGAGGAGGGGGAGGGGAGAAGGTGCAGTGACTTTCTTAATCAGCCTTCCTGGAATTACCAGAATTTCTAGCAGCTAGCACCAGGGCCCAGTCATCAGGGCAGAAAGCAGAGAAGCCGGATGGGACCACAGGGAAACAACAGTTGATTTTTACTGGCCCTAGTTGCAAAACTGAGGCTAAGCCACAGCCCTTAACTCCCAACCCAGAGGGCCCCTCCCCGCATACCTTATGAGACCGAACACTGCGAGCCCCAGGAGAATCTGAGCAAACACTACTGCAACTGTCGCTAACACTGATAGGGACTGAAACTGAGAGTAACAAGTGTGATTAAATATCTACAAGAAAATGAAAAAGACATTTAGACTTTATATAAAGCAGGGATCCAAGAGGCTTAGACTCTACCTACTGGAAACCAAAAGAAAAGTGCCTTCTTTGCAGCAGGCTAAAGAGAGACCTTTATACAAAAAAATCTTCTTTCTGGAAAAACAACAGAATGCACTTCCATTAATGCACAGGCAGAGAAATAGTCCATTAAACATCATGAACAATCAAGGTGACAAGGCATCTCAGAAAGAAAGAGAAAAATCTCCAGAAACTAAGCTTACAAACATAGAAATATGTGACTTAAATGACAGAGAATTCAGGATGGTATTTCTGAAAACACTCCGTGAGTTCC
>NW_006439187.1:696101-702930 GCF_000325575.1 Pteropus alecto
TCTGGAGTTGGGGGACGGGCAGAATGTTATTACGGCCTCTGCCAGTGCCTCATTTTTCAGTAGTGAAGGTCGATCAACACGTAAGTAATTTCATTCTTTAAAAAATATTAACAGCTTACTGACATACATAATTCACACATCATATAATGACCAATTTCAAGTGTATAAGTAAAAGGATTTTAGTATATTCAGAGTTGTGCTACCATCACTACAATCAATTATGGAACATTTTTATCACTCTAAAAAAGGAATGTTATATATCTGAAAAGATATATGCACCCCAACGTTCATAAAGGATTGTTCACGGTGTCCAGGACATGGAAGTAACCAAAGTGTCTTACATTAGATGATTGGATAAAGATGTGGTACATATATATAATGGAATATTACTCAGCTATAAGAAGAGATGAAATACTGCCATTTGCAACAACCTGGATGGATCTCGAGATAATCATGCTAAGCAAAATAAGCCAGACAGAAAAAGTTGAAAACCACATGATATCACTTATATGTGAGATATAAACCTAAAAGCAACAAATATACAGGAGAAACAGGGACTCATGGACATGGACTATAGAGTAGTGGTTACCAGAGCATAAGGGTTTAGGGGATGGGGTAGGTAGACAAAGTAAAAGGGGTCAAATATGTGGTGACAGAAAGAAATCTAACTATAAGAGATGAACACTGTGTAAATATATGTGTATGTGTGTTTGTGTGCATCTTACTGTTAAAGTATACAGCTGAAACTTATTAGATTTCATTAACCAATGTCACCATAAAAAATAATTAATTAATTAAAAAATATCCCTACTTAGATATTTAGTTTTTGTTGTTGTTGATGTTAATAACTAAAGCACATATTTGCCAACCTCACAAGTGACGCAAAGGTATTGGGTGTTTTCCACTCTCCTTCTGTCAGTTTGAATAGTTAATATTTACCTAGGGCTTTTCCTTTCTGGTGTCATGTTCATGTTAGCTGAGATTTAATGAATTATCTCATGGTGCTCAGATATGAAGAGTCACTTATCTTTATGCATACATTCAGAAATGTGGGTACCTACAGGTCACGTTAATCTTTCTTTCAATATTGGAAACTAAAAAAACAAAAAACAAAGTTGAAAACCCTCTAAAAAATATTTCTTTCATCATGAAGTTTTTATTTTTCTCCTGTTTTTTTGCCCACTAACACCATCCTATCTCAATTCCCCGTTCCTTTTTGCCTGTATCATTACAATGACCTTTCTAAATTTCTCTACCATCCATGTCTTCTCTTTCTGAACCATTCTTCGTATCCATGCTTATATGATGATTTTCCCCAAAAACACTGCTACTTTTAAGTCATACTCTGTTTAAAAACCTTCAATAGGTCTTTATTAACTTTTGGGTAAAGTGTAGACTTGGTCTGGTGTTCTAGAGCCCTCCTTCACAATCAGCCTCTAAACCAAAACAAATGTTGCTTATTTGGTAAACCTCCTACAGTGAGACTATTTGACTTATTTTTTCCCCGAATACATGAACATTCTGACTTTTTCACCATGACTTTTTATGTCTCATTCCTATTTTCACCCATGCTGCTTTGTGAAAGATCAACTTATTTTCAGAATATTAGAACTCTGTCACTGATCTGCATGTTATAAATATCAATACCATTATAGCGAAGTTATTCAAGGGGTAAAAGGAGTGAGATAAATAAATAAATCTCATGAATAATAAATGATAGGGAGTGAATTAAAGAAAAGGACACCTCCACTTAATTTCAAATAAAATAATGCCATTTCATGGAAACCTGGAATCTCAAATAACTCACAATCTTAGGAGGAATGTAGAAGCCTTGAGTTAATGCCATACTTCTTTATTTAGTTCTCCTGTTTATTTTTTATACAAACACATTAGCTTAGAGACATGAGTTCAAATTTGGGTCCTCCTTTCTTGACTTCAATGTGATTAGCTCTCGAGCACTTGTAGTAAAGGAGCAACTGGAGCAACTTGCTTTGCCAAGAGCCAGGGAAAGAAGATAGATGAAGTACTTGTTTCAGTCTTTCTATTTATTACTTTCTTCCAACAGCAATAAGCAGACCACCATTAGGTTGAATTTTCTTGATGAAGGAGAAAGTCTTGGTTTCCTGGACATAGCAGCATAGAATTATAGTGTCACAATCTGTATGGCTGAACTTCATGTTCTTTCTTGTATGTTTTCTGTAACCATGTTTTCTGATGCAATGACAAAAAATTTCCCACATATTTCAGGCTTATGCCCCACAGACCAAAATCCCTTTCATCCAGTGCTCTACCACATGTAAAAAAAATAACATAAATAGAGCCACTTGTTTTTCTTATTTGCCTTTCATTTTATTTAAAACATTTTTCTCAGTTTTTAGATCTACCACTTATTACATTTTTTGAAAGATACAAAAGAACAGATTAAATTTGTTTAAGACTGAAAAGATAAGACTCCTTTCTTTTTAAAAAATCAGTTACAATGGACATTTAATATTATTTTATGTTAATTTTAGGTGTACAATATGGTAGTTAGATATTTATATAATTTATGAAGTGATCCTCTCCAATAAGACTAGTTATTATAATATTATTGACAATATTCCATATGCTATACTTTACATCCCCATGATTATTTTGTTAATACCAATTTGTAATTCTTAATATTTTCACCTTTTTCACCCAGTTTCTTCAATCCCACTTCAACCTGGTAACCATCAGTTTGTTCTCTGTATCTATGAGTCTTAAACAGAGTAACTTTTAAAAGGAGTTGAAGCTGCCTTCCTAGAAGAACCATCGTGCATGTCTTATGTCTCAAACCTTTGGAATTTTAAAACAGGGAAAAATAACCTTTGGACTTGGTCTAAAGTACACCGTGTCCCAAAGAGCTATTTGTGGCGATAATAAGAAAGCAAATACTATAACTACAGGACTGATGACTAGTGGACTGAAAATTAAAAACTTTGTTTGAAATTAACATACGTTTTTATGCACCAATAGAAATTTCTTTCTTTTATTGATGTAATGGTTCCCTTTCCTTTTCTCATAAATACCTTTTACTTTTGTTTTCTAATTGGAACACTATTTTGGTTTCTGCCTGAATCAGTGCTTCCCAAATAGTTATTCATGTTTTTTTTTTTTTAATCTCAAATAAATGTTTGTTGCCTTCCACTTTGAAAGGTCTTTTATTTTTAGGTTAACACACAGTTACTTTGGATGTTTGGATTATAAAGATGCTTTTTGGGTGGGACATCACCAAGGTGGCAACATAGATCATTACTGACCTCACTCCACCTCATAAAAAGAACAACTAATAACTGTTCAGAGATAAGCCAACACTGAGAAAATCCTAAACAAACAAAATCTGAGGAATTCATCACCGCTAGACCTGTCTCATAATTAGTGCTAAAAGAAGTTATTTGAATGAAAGTAAAAAATGTTAATTAATATTATAAAAACATATGAAGGTAGCATAAAACTCACCAGTAATGGTAAATATATAGTCAAATCTAGGTACTGTAATATGGAAATGGTGGTACTTAATTCACTTACTACTATAGTTTAAAAGTTAAAAATGAATTAAAAGTAACCATAACTACAATAATTGGTTATTGTATACACCATATAAAATATATAAACTGCCACTTCAATAACCTAAAATGTGAGGGACAGGACAAGTAAAAGTATAAAGTCTAGGAATGCTACTGAAGCTAAGTTGTTATCAGTTTAAAAAATCAATGTTATAATTTTAAGATACTTTACGTAATCCTCATAGAAACCACAAAAGAAAAACCTGTAGTAGCTATATAAAAGAACATGATAGCTCAAAGCATACTGATACCAAAGGATATCAAATCACAAAAAAGACAACAGGATAAGAAACAAGAATGATATATCCGCAAATCAATCGGAAAACAATTAACGAAATGGAAATAATAAGTTATTACCAATCGATAGTTATTTTAAATGCAAATGGATTTGATTTTCCAATCAAATGACATAGAATAGCTGAATGGAAAAAAAATATCCCAAAATATGCTGACTTCAAGAGGCTCACTTAATCTTTAAAGACACATGTAGGCTGAGAGTGAATAGATGGAAAAAGATATTACAAGCAAATGGTAACTAAAAAAAAAGGATGGGGTAGTTATACTTAGATAAAATAGACATTAAACTAAAAATGGTAAATGAGACAAAGGAAATCATTATATAATGTTATATAATGAGAAAGAGGTCAATACAGCAAGAATATAAAATAATTGTAAATATTTTGCTCTCAACATTGGAGCACCTAAATACATAAAGCAAAAAACTAACAGAAATAAAGAGAGAAATAAATGGTAATACAATAGTTGGGTATATTAATATCCCATTCTCAGCAATGAATAAACCACCCAGACTGAGAATCAATTGCAAAACAGTGGACTTTAACCACACTTAGAACTAATGGACCTAACAGACATATACAAAACATGTGGTCTGATGAGAATAGAATCCGCATTCTTCTCAAGTGCACATGGAATATTTATTAGGATAGACCATATCTTAGGCCATAAAACAATTCTTAGCATATTCAAGAAAATTGAAATCATATCAGTATCTTCTCTGACCACAATGGTATGAAAATAGAAATCGATAACAAGATAAAAACTGGAAAGCTCACAGATATATAGAAATTAAACAACATTCTTCTGAACAACCAATAAATCAAAATTAAAGGGGAAATAAAGTATCTTGAGACAAATGAAAATGGAAACACAACATACAAAAACATGGGATGCAGCAAAAACATATCTAACAGGAAAGCTTATAGTAATAAATGCTTACATTAAGAAGCAAGAAAGATATCAAATAAAAAACTTAATGCTGTACCTCAAGTAACTAGCAAAAGAAAAACATATTAAGCCCAAAGTTGGTAGAACAAAGGAAATAATAAGGATTGGAGCAGAAATAAGTGAAATAGAGAATAGGAAAATAATAGAATATATTTTTAAAATAAGAATTTTTCTTTGAAAAAGTAAACACAATTGGCAGACTTTTAGCTAGACTAATCAAGGGGAAAAAAGAGAACCCAAATGAACAAAATTATAAATGAAAGAGGAGACATCACAACTGACGCCACAGAAATACAAAAGATCATAAGAGGCTACTACGAACATCTATAGCCAAAAAACTGGACAACTTAGAAGAAATTAAAAATATTCTTAGAAACATACAACATACAAAGACTGAATCATGAAGAAATAGAAAATATAAACACAGAAATTTTAAATAAGGAACTAGAAGCAATAGTTAAAAATCCCCAAATTAAGAAAAGCCCAGGACCAAATGGTTTCGTTGATGAATTTTACTAAATATATAAAGAAGAATTAACACTAGTCTTTCTCAAACTCTTCCAAAAAATCAAAGAGGAGGGAACACTTCCAAACTCAGTCAGAAATAAGCACTACAAAACAAAAACAAAAACAAAAACAAAAAGAATGAGAGAGAGAGAAAGAAAGAAAAGGAAGAAAGAAGAAAAAAAGAAAAGAAAGAAAGAAAGAAAGAAAGAAAGAAAGAGAGAGAGAAAGAAAGAAAGAAAGAAAGAAAGAAAGAAAGAAAGAAAGAAAGAAAGAAAGAAAAAGGAAGGAAGGAAGGAAGGAAGGAAGGAAGGAAGGAAGGAAGGAAGGAAGGAAGGAAGAAAAACTACAGGCTAGTATTCTGGATAAATACAGATGCAAATATTCTCAATATAATATTAGCAAACCCAATTCAGTAGTACCATAAAATGATCATTCACCATGATCAAGTGGAATTTATCCCAGAGATGCAAGAAGGGTTCTACATATGCAAATCAATAAATGTGATACATCACATTAATAGAATAAATGAAAAAAATATATCATTATCTCAATAGATGTAGAAAAAGCATTTGGGAAAATTCAACCTCCATTAATCAAGACTCTCAAGACGACTCCTTGAGGATGAAATGTTCAACATATTACTGGTTATCCTGGCCAGAGCAATCACATAAATAAATAAATAGCATCAGAAATGGAAAAGAAGAAATAAAATTATCTCTCTTTGCAGGTGACATGATTTTATATACATGGATAATCTTAAAGACACTACCAAAAACTAGTCTAATCAACAAATTCAATATAGTAGCAGGGTACAATATTAATATATAAAAAACCAACAGCATTTCAACACACTAACAAATTATCTTAAAAAGAAATAAAGTTAACAATCCTATTCACAATAGTATAAATCACAATAAAATACTTAGGAATAAATTTAACTAAGGAAGTGAAAGTTTTGACGAAAAAAATTTAAAAAGATGCAAATAAGTGGAAATGTATTTTGTGTTCATAGGCTGGAAAAAATTAATATTGTTAAAATGTCTATACAACCCAAAGTGATCTATACATTCATTGCAATCCTTATCAAAGTTCCAATGGCATTTTTTACAGAAGTAGAAAAAAACAGTCCTAAAATTTATATGGATCTAAAAAGGATCCTAAATAGCCAAAACAATCCTGTTAAAGAAGAAAAAAGTGGGAGGCATCACACTCCATTATCTAAAGCTATATTATCAAGCTATAGTAATCAAAACAGCATGGTACTGACATAAAAAAAAACAAACACATAGGCCAATGGAAAGGAATCAAGAACCCAGAAATAAACCCATACATATAGGGTCAACTAATACATGACAAGGGACACAAGAATATTCAATGGAGAAAAGACAGTCTCAATAAATGGTGCTGGGAAAATGGGGTATTCACATGTGTGTATATATACATATACATGTATACATATATTTTTATATACATATATTTATATTTATATA
>NW_006439187.1:702945-708320 GCF_000325575.1 Pteropus alecto
GATTGCATTTTCATTCTGTTGATAATTTATTTTGCTGTTCAGAAGCTTTTTAGTTTGGTGTTGCTGCTCATCTTTATTTTTCATTGTTTTGCTTGTGTTTTAGGCATAATATCCAAAAAAACATTGCCAAGACTCATGTCAAAGTGCTTTTCCTCTATGTTTTCTTCTAAGAGTTTTCTGGTCTCATATATTATGTTTAAGTCTTTAATCCATTTCAAGTTAATTTTTGTGAGTGGTGTAAATTAGGGGTCTAGTTTTTTTGTTTTTTGTTTTGTTTTATATATATATCTGATAAGGAATTAATATACAAAATAATAACATATACTCAATAGTAAAAAATATCAAATAATCCAATTAAAAATTAGAGAAAGGATCTGATTAGATGTTTTTTCCAAAAACGCTATACAAATGGCTAACAGATATATGAAAAGATGCTCAACATCTCTAATCATTAGGAAAATGCAAATTAAAGCCACAATGAAAATATTATCTCATACCTGTTAAAATGTCTATTGTCAGAAAGATAAGTGATAAGTATTGGTGAGAATGTGGAGATAGGGGAATACTTGTGCATTATTGGTGGGATTGTAAATTGATGTAGCCACTATGGAAAACAGTATGGAAGTTCCTCAAAAAATTATAAATAGAACTACCATATGATCCAGCGATTCCGCTTCCGGGTATATATCTGAAGGAAACAAAATAACTATGTCAGAGACATCTGCACCCCCATGTTTACTACAGTATTGTTTACAGTGGCCAAGACATGGAAACAACATAATTATTTATCAACAGATGTATGGATAAAGAAGTATATACACACCCTCGCAGACACACATAAAATACATAGCCATTTTTATGGCTATGTAGCCATAAAAATGAAGGAATTCCTGCCACTTGCTCTAACCTGGATGGATCTAGAGGACATGCTAAGTAAAATAAGTCAGACAGAGAAAGTTAAATATGGTATGATCTCACTTACATGTGGAATCTAAAGAACAAAAACAAAAATAAAAAGAAATAAACCCACCAAACTCCTAGGAAAAGAGATCAGATGTTTAGTTACCGGAGCAGGGGGAGGGGTAAAGGAATTAGGTAAAGATAGTCAAAAACTACCAATTTCTGGTTATAAAAAAAAAAAATAAGTATTGGGGATGTAAGGTACAACATGATGACTATACTTAATACTGCTCTATGTTATATTTGAAAGTTGCTGAGAGTAAATTCTAAACATTCTTTTCACAAGAAAAAAGTGACATATATTGCTCTATGCCAATTATATCTCAGTAAAACTGAAAGGAAAAAAATGCTTCTGTGTAATGGAGGCAGGGTCAGAGGTCCCTCTGCCATGTTTTATGGCACTTTGGTCTCCAGATGGCACCTGGCAATAGAGAACTCTCCAGAATTTTCTATGGGCACTAGAAAAGATCTAGATAAGGCTAATGTGTGGTAGTTTTCACTACCACAGTGACAGCCCTGACCAGTTGCCCATGGTGACAAAAGATTTATGATACAGTAATGCTCCCTCAGGTGTTCTGATTTCTAGGTGGGCCGAAGCCATCCAACCCTGTTACCCAGAAAACAACTGGTCTCAGCTAATCAAAAAGCTAAGCCAAGCACAAGTAGGCAGTTACCCATTACATCCTTTAAACTTTGTTAATCCCTCATTCTCTTTATTTTTATTTATTTTTTGTAAATTCATTTCTTTCTCTTCTATTCTTCTCCATTCCTTTATTTATCAAGCACATATTCTTTACTAGTTTATGCACTCTTCTCCACCAGCACAAGTTCCCTTACAATATACCTAAAAAGAGTGTCACTGATATTTTATACTCCTTGAACACACAGATCATAAATGGGGTCACCTCACCATCTATCTCTGCCAGAATGCCAAAACTCAATCCTTGTTTTGGTGATAAATATGTTTAGTGACACTCTACTCACATCTTTATTCTTATACATAAATCAGTTCTGGTGGAAGAATAGTAATCATTTAGGATTTTTAAGAAATTAAATTTGTTGGGGTAACATTGATTAACAACATTATGTAAATTTTAGGTGTACAACTTTATACTATGGCATCTGAATACTCTACTGTGTGTTCACCACCCCAAATCCAGCCTCCTTCTATCACCATATAGTTACCCCTTTTATCTGCTTCCCCCTTCCCCCACACTCCTCCCTCTCTGGTAATCATCATTCTGTTGTGTTTATAACTTTGTTTTGTTTTGTTTTTGTTTTACATCCCACATATGAGTGAAATCATATGGTTCTTGCCCTTTTCTATCTGACTTATTTCTTAGCATAGTACTTCAAGATTTATTCATTCATGTTTTTGCAAATGGAAATATTTCATCTTTTTTATGGATAAACAGTATTCCATTTTATTTATGTATCACACTTCTTTATCTAATCATCCGTCGAAGGATACTTAGGTTGTTTCTATATCTTGGCTATTGTAAATAATGCTGCAATGAACATAAGGGGTCACATATATTAATGAATGTTTTCAAAATTTGGGGGTAGTTACCCTAAAGAAGGATTGTTGGGTCCTATGGTAGCTCTATATTTATTTTTTTGAGAAACCTCTATACTGTTTTCCACAGTGGCTGCACTGATTTATGTTCTCACCAGCAGTGTGCAAATATTTCCTTTTTTTCTCAACATCCTAACACTTGTTATTTCTTATCTTTTTGATAATAGCCATTCTAACAGGTGTGAAGTGGGTTCTCACTGTAGTTTGGATTTGCATTTCCCATATAACTAGTAATGTTGAACATCTTTTCATATATCCGTTGGCCATCTGTACATCTTCCTTGGAAGACTCTATTTAGGTCCTCTGCCAATTTTTTAATTTGATTTTTGTTGCTGTTATTGAGTTGTATGAGTTCTTTTTATATTTTGTACATTAGCTCCTTATCAGAGGTATCTTTTGAAAATATCTTTTCTCATTCTGTTGGTTCCCTTTTTTGTTATTGATGGTTTCTTTTGCTTTGCAGAAGCTTTTTAGTTTAATTTAATAGCATTTGTTTATTTTTTCTTTTACTTCCCTTGCCTTTGGGGTCAAGTTCACAAAAGCTCCTCTGAGACCAAAGTCCATAAGTTTAGTGTCTATGTTTTCTTCTATGTATTTTATTATTTCAGGTCTAATATTCAAGTCTTTAATCTATTTTAAGTTAATGTTTGTGTATGGTGTGAGATAGCAAGCTAGTTTCATTTGTTTACATGTGGCTTTCTAGTTTTCTCACCACCATTTATTGAAGATACTTCCCTTCTTTCATTTTATGTTTTTTGCTCCTTTGGCTAAAGTAGTTGCATGTGTGTGTATATATATATGGATTTATATGTATGTATGGATTTATTTTATTTTATTTCTGGTCTCTTAATTCTATCAGTCTGTGTGTCTTTTTCTGCCAATACTATACTGTTTTGATTACTGTAGCTTTGTAGTGACAGTTTTACTTCTTCATTCCCAAATTAGATATCTTTTATTTCTTTTGTATTGTCTTATTGCTGTAGCTAAGAATTTTAGTATTATGTTGAATAATAGTGGTGAGAGTGGGCATCCTTGTCTTCTTCTTGGTCTTAGAAGACAAGTTCTCAGTTTTTCTCCATTGAATATGATGTTAGCTGACGGTTTGTCATATATGGCCTTATTATGTTGCAATAATTTCATTCTAGTGAGTGTTTTTATCATATATTGATGTATCTTGCCAAATGCTTTTCCTGCCTGCATCTATTGAGATGATCTTATTATTTTTATTATTTATTTTATTAATGTGATGTATCACATTCATTGAATTGTGGATTTTGAAACATTCTTGTACTCCTGGAATTAACCCCATTCGATCATGATGTATGATATTTTTTATATATTGTTGTATTTGATTAGATAGTATTTTGTTTAGAATTTTGCATCTATATTCATCAGAGATATTGCTTTGTAGTTTTCTTTCTTTGTGTTATCTTTACCAGGTTTTGGTATCAGGGTAATACTGGCTTCATAAAATGAGTTTGGAAGTATTACATTTATTTCAATTTTTTGGAAGAAGTTGACAAGGATTGGTGTTAAATCTTTGAATGCTTGTTAGAATTCACTAGTGAAGCCATCTGATCCTGGACTTTTGTTTTTTGGGGAAGTATTTAATTATAGTTTTACTTTTTTTTTTTTTACTAGTAATTGGTTTATTTTTGTTTTCTACTTCTTTATGATTCTGTCTAGAAAAGTTGTACATATCTAAGAACTTGTCCATTTCTTCTAGGTTAATGAATTTTGTGATGCGTAGACTTTCATAGCATTCTTTTATAATTCTTTGTATTTCTGTAGTGTACATTGTAACTTCTTTCATTTCTGATTTTATTTATTTGAATCTTTTTTCTTTTTAGTGAGTCTAGACACAGGTTTGTCAATTTTGTTTATCTTTTCAAAGAACCCTCTCTCAATTTCATCAATTATTTCTATTATCTTTATATTCTCTATTCATTTATTTCCACTCATATATTTATAATTTTCTTCTTTCTACTGACTTCGAGCTTCACTTGTTCTTTTTTTAGTTCTTTAAGGTATAATGTTAAATTGTTTATTTGGGAGTTTTCTTGTTTCTTGAGGTAATCCTGTAATGCTATAAACTTTCCTCTTAGTATTGCTTTTGTTGCATCCCCCAAATTTTAGTATGTTGTCTTTTCATTTGTCTCTATGTATCTTTTTTTAAGTTTTATTTTATTATTGGTTTCAAGTATATAGTACATTGGTTAGACATTTATATAGTTTACAAAACAATCTCTCTAATCTCTCTTTCTCTCCTCCTAGCCATTGTATTAATGTTAACTGCATTCCTTATGCCATGCTCCCCTTTCCTGTGACCATGTATCAACTACAAATTTGTACTTCTTTAACCCTGCACCCCATTCTCCCAGCCCCTCAACCCCCTCCCCTCGGGCCATCACCAGATTGTCCACTATATTTGTGAGTCTGTTTTTGATTAGTTTGTTCTTTTTGTTCCTTAGATTCTGCATATAAGTGAAATCATATGGTATTTATCTTTCTCTGTCTGACTTATTTCACTCAGCATAATAATCTCTAGGTCCATCCATGTCATTGCAAATGGTAGGATTTCATTTTTTTAAAAGGCAGAGTAATATTCCATTGTATATATGAACCATCCTTCTATATCCATTCATCTGTTGATGGGCACTTAGGTTGCTTCCATATCTTGGCTATTGTAAATAATGTTGCAATGAACATAGAAGTGCATATATCTTTTCAAATTAGTGTTTTGGATTTTTTTCAGATACTCAGAATTGTGGGGTCATAAGGTAGTTCTATTTTTAATTTTTCGAGGATCCTCCATCTGTTTTCAATAGTGTCTGCACCA
>NW_006439187.1:709034-714791 GCF_000325575.1 Pteropus alecto
TTATTATTATTATTATTAATTATATTTAATAAGATATAATATATATCTTATTATTCCAGACTTTCTATCTGGAAGATCTATTCATTGCTGAAAGTGGAATATTCAGACCCCCTACTAGAATCATATTTTTGACACTTTCTCCCTTTAGGTGTGTTAATAATTGCTTTATATATTTTGATGTTTCAAGGTGGAGTGCATATGTAATGATGAATGCTATGCATTCTTGATAAATTGTCCTCTTTGTCAGTATAAAATCTCTATCTTTGTCTCTTGTTACCTTTTTATAAAATTTTGAAATCTATTTTTTTTCTGATATAAGTACTGCTACACCCACTTTTATCTGGATGCCATTTGCTTGGAGTATCATCTTCCACTCCTTTGCTTTGAGGCTATGTTTGTCTTTAAAGCAGAGATGAGTTTCCTGCAGGCAAAATATAGATGGGTCTTGCCTTTTAATCCATCCCAGTACTCTTTCCTTTTGATTGGTGAGTTCAGTCTATTCACATTTAGGGTGATTATTGATATATGAGGGCTTATTACAGCTATTTTATCTTTTGTACTTGGTTGTGCTGTATCTCCAGTGTTTATTTTTTCTTGTGATTCTGTCTGCTATTTTAGTTTGGGGGTTTTCTATTTTTTTTTTCTCAATTTACTCTACCTTTATGTTTCATGTCTCAGCTTGAATTTTTGCTTAGTGTTTACAATTAGATTTGTGAAAAATGTCTCATATGTACAATAGTACTTTGTTTCTGATTGCCTCTTTTCTTCATTTACCTGCACAGTTCAATCCTTTTTCTCCTCCCCTTTTATGATTTTGTTGTCACAAATTATCTCTTTTTATGTTGTGCGTTCATTACCACATTGCAGTGGATATAATTATCTTTAATGCACTTTTATATCCTTTAGCTTTTGTTTTAATTAAGCGTTTAATATCCTATTCTGAAGTAGAGTTGCAATTTTCTGCCTCTTTTTGTTAGTCATCTTATTCAAAGCTTTTTTTTTATACTTTTTTGCCTTTTTGTTTCTGGTGGAAGAACCTTTTCAATATTTCTTGTAATTCAGGTCTTGTGGCAGTAAATTCTCTCAGCTTTTACTTGTCTTGGAAAGCCATTATTTATTTCTTCTTCATCTCTCAAGAGTAACTGATGGATATATTATTTTTGGCTGATGTTTCCTCTTTTTCGATATTTTGAATATTTCCTTCCACTCTCTCCTGGATTAAAATGTTTCTACTGAAAAATCTGATGATAATCTAATGAGGTTTCCTTTGTAAGTTACAGACTTTTTTTTTTTTCTGCTGGCTACCTTGAGAATTCTTTCGATCTCATTAATTTTTGCCAGTCTGAATAAACTGTGTCTTAGAGAAGATCTTTTTGTATTGATATAATTAGGTGTTCTGTTAGCTTCCTCTATTCTTAAGTCCAATTCTCTCTATAGGCTTGATATTTTCTCATTAATTATTTCTTCAAATAGGATCATTGTTCCCTTTTCTCTCTCTTCTCCTTCTGGTATACCCGTTATCTTTATGTTGCTCTTTCTAATGGAGTCCGATATTTCTCATAGAGTTTTTTCATTTTTTAAAACTCTTAGTTCTCTCTCTTTTATTTCCTTTGTCATTTTTACATCGCCTTCTTCAAACTCGCTAATTCTCTCTTCAATCTGATTTGCTCTATTTTCAATTCTTTCTAATTCATTCCTAATCTCCTTTATTAAGTTCTTCAGCTCCAGAATTTCTTTTTGGTTCTTTTTTATAGTTTCAGTCTCTTTGGCAATGTATTCCTCTGTTCAGTAATTCATTCTTGAGCTATTGAACTGCTTTTTCTGTGTCCTTTTGTATCTCATTGAGCTTCTTCATAATTTCCATCTTAAATTCTCTGCCATTTAAATTGCAGTCTTCCATGGCTTTGAGTTTGGTTTCTGGAGACTTTTCATTTTCTTCCTGTATTTCTTTGTTACCTTGGTTGTTCATGATATTTGATGCGGTGAATTCTTTTGCTCCAAACAATTCAGCAGTTTAACAGATAGGGTACTTTCTTTTGTTTTTCACTAGATGGTGATATCACACAAGTTTTTATCTTGTCTTACATGCACTATTTATGCCTCTGGGATTGCCCTAGAGTGGCCTCACTTTGGTTAAGGAAAATGATGCTTATCTACTGGGATAGTGGGTGTCCCTTCTGTGATTGGGTCATGTTAGTTCTGAGGGACCACCACTGTGGTGGGGGAATGCGGTGGGTGGTAAAAAACCAGTTTTGTAAGCTCCCAGCACTATTTTCTTTTTACTAATGATTGCTGGCTCTGCTGTGTGTTTGGAGGCATCTTCACTGCCTGTAACAAGGTCTACCAAGATGTGGGGTAGAGGGTGAGAAGCGGGTGGAGGGTGACGATTTCAAGATTCTGATTCCTGGACAGCAATGGCTCTTGGCACCACTGTGTAGTTTAGGACTTTTCAGATTTCTTTATTGGATTCTGCAGGATGAGTGGAGTAAATGCAGCAAGTTTGTTATCTCACAGCTTTGTTGATCTGCCAACAATAGCTTCTGGCATCACTGCAATATTTAAGGCTCCCCAGCCACATCTACTTGGGTCTGATATAAAGAGGAAAGGGGGAGGAAATAGATTTTCCTGGGGGAACATTACTTCTGCTTCTGTTACACTTTAAGTCATAGCGTGAGGGCTGCAGTATAATTTCTCCATTGTTTCCACACTTGCTGGAGCTGTGGTGATTACCAAACTTTATCTGTAGCCTCCAAAACTATAATTTCCCCATCCCACCTCCCTTACTCATTCCAGTATGCCAACCTTCAGATGTTCCAATACATAAATCATTCAGGCATGTTAGTGTGTTGATCAGGGGATTTTTTAAAATTAAATTTATTGGAGTGACATTGGTTAATAAAATTATATGTGTTACAAGTGTGTAATTCAAAAATAGAGGTTCTTATGCTGAGCGAAATAAGTCAGACAGAGAAAGATAGATACCATATGATTTCACTTATATGCAGAATCTAAGTAACAAAAAGAATAAATGAATCAAAAACACACTCACAAATATAGTGGACAATTTGTTGACAGACAGAGGGGAGGGGTTGTGGGGGGCTGGGATAATGGGGTGAAGGGTTAAAGAAGTACAAAGTAGTAGTCGATAGTTGGGCACAGGGTTGAGGAGCACAGCAGAGGGAATTAAGTTAGCATTAATATGATGGCTAAGTGGAGGCCCAGGGGAGGGAAGGAGCAATTGTGGGGATCGTTTTATGTACTATATAGATGTCTAACCAATGTACTATATACTCAAAACTAATTTAAATAAATAAATTAAAAAAATACATTATCTGTATATTGCATTGTGTGTTCACCATCCAAATTCAAATCTTATTCCATCACCATATATTTGACCCCCTTTTCCCTTATCTACTTCTCTCCCTCCCCCTTTCCCTTTGGTAACCACCAAACTATTATCTGCGTCTATGTTTGTTTGTCTTGTTTCTTTGTTGTTTTCAGTTATATATTACTCATATGAGTGAAATAATATGGTTCTCTATGCTTTCTGTCTGACTTATTTTGCTTAACATGATTATTTCAAGATTTATCGATTTTGTTGCAAAAGGCAGTATTTCACTTTTTCTTATGGCTGAATAATATTCCATTGTATATATATATACTACATATTCTTTATCTAATCATCTATCACAGAACACTTTAGTTGTTTCCACATCTTAGAAATAATAAATAATGCTGCACTAAATACTGGGGTGCATATACCTTTACAGATAAATGTTTTCAAAAATTTTGGGTAGACACACAAATGAGGGATTGCTGGGTCATATAATAATTCTATTCTTAATTTTTGGAGAAACCTCCATACAGATTTTTATGGTGGCTGTGCAATTTACATTCTACCAGCAGCATATAAGGGTTCCTTATTCCCCACAACCTCTCCAAAACTTTTTTTCTAGTCTTGTTGACGATGCCCATTCTCATAGGTGTGAGGTGGCATCTCATTGTGGTTTTGATTTACATTTCTGTAATAGCTAGTGAAGTTGAACATCTTCTCAAATGCCTGTTGACCATTTGTATGTCCTCTTGGGAGAAGCATGTGTTCAGGTCCTCTGCTCAATTTTAATTGGACTGTTTGTTTGTTTGTTTGTTTGTTTGTTTTTTGAGTTGTATGAGTTCTTTGTATATGTTGTATATTAGCCCTGTATTGGAGGTGTTGTTTGCAAATATTTTCTCTCATTGAGTTAGTTGACTCTGTCTTGTTGATGGTTTCTTTTGCTGTATAGTGGCTTTTTAGTTTGATATAGTCCCATTGATTTATTTTAGCTTTTACTTCCCTTGTCTCAGAGGTCAAATTCATAAAATCCTCTCTAAATCCAAGGTCCATGAGTTTAGTACCTATGCTTTCTTCTATGCAATTTATTGTTTCAGGTCTCATATTTAGGTCTTTGATCCATTTCGAGTTAATTTTGGCATGCGATGACAGATAGCAGTCTAATTTCATTCTTTTGCATGTGACTTTCTATTTTTCCAACATCATTTATTGAAAAGACTTTCCTTTCTTCATCATATGGTTTAGGTTCATTTTCATAAATGAAGCGTTTCTGGATCCTTTGTCAAAACTTATTTGTTCATATATATGTGGGTTTATTTTTGGGTTCTCAAATCTGTTCCACTGGTCTCTGTGTTAGTTTTTCTTCCAATACCATGCTATTTTGATCATTGTTACTTTGTACTGTAATTTGGAGTCAGGTAGAGTTATACCTTTGGCTTTTATTTTTCCTCAGGAATGCTTTGGGATTTGGGATATTTCGTGATTTCATACATATCTGATTATTTTTTGTTTTATTTCTTTAAAAAATGCCATTGGGATTTTGATGGGATTGCAATTAAATATGTATATTGCTTTGGGTAATAAGGCCATTTTAATTACATTGATTCTTCCAGTCCATGAACATGGAATGTCTTTCTATTTCTTTGTGTCTTCTTCAATTTTTAAAAATAATGTCTTATAGTTTTCAGTGTATAGGTCTTTCACATGTTTCCTTAGCTTTATACCTGGGATTTTTATTCTTTTCATTGCAATTGCAAAAGGAATTGTTTTTCTCATTTCTTTTTCTGAAAATTTATCGTTAGTGTATAGGAATGATATGGATGTTTGTACATTGATTTGTATCCTATAACTTTACTGTATTTGTTTATTTTTTCTAATAGTTTTTTAGTGGCATCTTTATGATTTTTTATATAGAGAATCATACTATCTGCAAAAAGTGAGTTGACGTCTTCCTTTTCAATTTAGATGGCTTTTGTTTCTTTGTCTCGCCTGATTGCTCTAGCTAAGACTTCCAACACTACATTGAATAAGAATAGTGTGAGCAGACAACCTTGTCTTGTTCCTGATCTTAGAAGGAAGGCTTTTAGTTTTTCACCATAGAGTATATTACCTGAGGGTTTGTAATACATGTCTTTTATTATGTTGAGGTACTCTCTTCTATACCTATTTTATTAAATGTTTTAATCATAAACAGATACTGTATTTTGTCAAATGCTTTTTTTGCATCTGTCGATATGATCATATGATTTTTGTCCTTTATTTTGTTTACTTATGGTGAACCACTCTTATACTCCTGGAATTAATCCCACTTGATTGTGATATATAATCTTTTAAATGTATTATTGTATTTAACTTGTTAGTATATTGTTTATGATTCATCAGAGATATTGGTTTGTAGTTGTGTGTGTGTGTGTGTGTGTGTGTGT
>NW_006439187.1:714813-715977 GCF_000325575.1 Pteropus alecto
GTGTTTGTAGTCCTTACCAGGTTTCAGAATCAGTGTAATGCTGGCCTCATAAAATGAGTTAGGAAGTATTGCTTCTTCTTCAACTTTTTGGAAAGTAGTTGTTTTATAAATTTTGGTGCTCCCTAATTAAGAGCATGTATATTGATAAATGTTATGTCTTTTTGATGATAGCTCCCTTTATCATTTTCTCTCATTACCTTTTTTTATCTTGAAGTCTATTTCATCAGATATAAGTATTGCTACACCTGCTTTTTCCTGGGAATACTGTTTCCACCCATTTGCTTTGAGCTTACATTTATTTTTGCAGCTGAAATGTATCTTTTGAAGGCAGCGTAAGGTTGGATTTTGTTTTTTTTTTTAATCCAATCTGCTTCTCTGCGTCCTTTTTTATTTTTTGGTCTTTATTGAAATAGACAATTAGTTGCTTTTATTTACATTGTACAATTCAATGAGTTTTTTTTTCAATTATAGTTGGCATACAATAGTATACCAGTTTCAGTTGTATAGCATAATTATCAGAGATCCACATAACTCAAAAAATTATCAGAGATCCACATCAGAGATCATATTTATTACATTATTAACCATCTTCCCCATGCTACACTCTACATCTCCATGTCTATTCTGCAACTATCCATTTGCACTTCTTAATCTTTTTGTCTTTTTTTCTGTCCTCCCAACCCCTTCACATCTAGTAGCCCTCTAAATATTCTCTATATCTATGAGTTTATTTTTGCTTTTGTTACTGCTGTTGTTATTGGTTTTGTTCTTTAGATTCCACACGTATGTGGAATCATGCGATATTTCTCTCTCTATCCAACCCATTTCATTCAGCACAATACCCTCTAGGTCTATCAAGGCAATATCTTTCCCCAACCCTTTCCATTTAGTCTGTTTGTGTCTTTTAATGTGAAGGGAGTCTCTTATAGGCAGCATATGTAGGGGTCTTGTTTTTTTATCCATTCAACCACGCTATCTTTTGATTGGAACACTTAATTCTTTTCCATTTAGGTACTTGTTGATAGGAATGTAGTTATTACCATTCTTTATTCATGTTTTTAATATTTTTTTTCTTCTTAAAGAAGTACCTCTAATATTTTCTGTAATACTGACTTGGTGTTGATAAATTCCTTTAGCTTACTTTTGTCTAGAAACATCCTTATC
>NW_006439187.1:716392-721477 GCF_000325575.1 Pteropus alecto
TTCTTAAAGAAGTCCTTCCAACATTTCCTGTAATACTGGCTTGGTGTTGATAAACTCCTTTAGCTTATTTTTGTCTGGGAAGCTCTTTATCTGTCCTTCGACTCTAAATGATAGCTTTGCTGGATAAAATATTCTTGGTTGTAGATCTTGGGTTTTCATCATGTCGAATATTTTGTGCCAAGCTCTTTGGTCCTGCATAGTTTCTTTTGAGCAATCAGCCACCAGTCTTATAGGAGCTCCCTTGTAGGTAACTCACTGCTTTTTTTCTTGCTGCTTTTGAGATTCTCTCTTTGTATTTAACATTTGACATTTTAATTATGATGTGTCTTAGTATGGGCCTCTTTGGGTTCCCGGTTTTTGGGACTCTCTGAGCTTCCCGTTGTTGTATGCCTATTTCTTTCACCAGGTTAGGGAGGATTTCCATAATTATTTAAATATTTCTTCAAATAGCTCTTCAACGTCTTGTTTTCCTTCAGGTACCCCTATGATATGGATATTTTTACATTTAATAGTATCCCAGAAGCTCCTTACATTATTATAGTCATGGCTTCTTTCTTGCCATTCTGAATGCATGTCCTTGGCTGCCCCATCCTCATATAGTTTATTTGATTCTCTTCTTTATTCACTTTATTTATTGCATTTAATATACTTCTCATCTCAGATAATGTGTCCTTCATTTCTGACTAATTCCCTTTTATAATTTCCATTTCCATTTTTTATCTTTTTGTTAAAGTTCTCACTGAACTTTATAACCAGTGTTTTGAATTCTGCATCTGTTAGATTGCTTGATTCCATTATTTCTGGATCTCTGTTCTGTTGTCTCATGTGGTTTCTGCTTCTTTGTCTTCCCATTTTGGCTGCCTTTTTGTGTCTGTTTCCATCTACTAAGCAAAGTTCTTAAGTCTCCCAGTCTTATTAGTGCAGCTTTGTGTAGACCTGAGAGGGATTCAGCTGCTGGCCAAATGTAGCCCAAGACTGTGCCCCTCTGGGACCACCTGTTAAGAGTCTGTAAGCAATCCACAGCTGCTGTGCTTATAGTTGCCTCAAAAGACCACAGCAGAAACTGAGGCCAGTTGCCACAAGTGTGATTCCAGGCACTGCTCAGCAAGGGGCACCTGACTAAGCAAGGACACAGCTGGATGTGTTTTGGATAGTGCCGCAAGTTGGGAGAGGCAGAGTTTCAGTTATTCCTCTGGGCAGAGCAACCTCTGTTATCTAGTTTGATGACGTCTCCACTATGGTGGTGCTGAGTCTACACACTGGGAGGAGGGAGTGCTCAACAAAGAAACAATGGATACCACTGGCACATCTGTCAGGGAGAGATCTTTACCTCTGGCCCTCACTCCGATAACTCAGTGTCCTGTAAGTCCCTGGTGCCTCCATGAGCAGCTGACCAAGCACTGGTGCTCAGAACAAGCAAGTCCTTCAGTAGGAGAGTTTGCTCATGGATGTGGCCTCTTTATGAGGTGTCTGCAGCTGCTGGCTGCCACTGCTGCAGCCTCTGTTCCACTCAGCCACTCTGGACCAGGTAGCCTCGCATCCTTGTCTTGTCCTACCTTCTGCTGTTGCAGAGTGATTTCTTAGATTTCTCCCTAGTTGTATGGCTTGTTCATCTAGATCCCAGGGTTTTTTTTTCCCCTTGCTTCTTGTTTCTGTCACAACTTTGATTTGTTCGCCAGAGGGATGAACAGAGCCTCTATCATATACACCATTTTTCCCCTCCCTTCTCTGTGTCATTTTATTGGTGAGTTCATTCCCCTTTACATTTAGGGTGATTATTGACATATGAGGTTTTTCTACAGCTATTTCATTTTTTTTGTTTTCTGGTATTTCATTTTTTTTTTTTTTGTTTTCTGGTAGCTCAGTGTCTCTATTGTTTCTTCGCTCTCGTGTTTCTATTATTTTAGTTTGGTGATATTCCATGATGTTTTCCCTCTCTTTTCTCCTTTTATGTTATGTGTCTCAGTTCTGGATATTTGTGTGTTTGTGTGTGGTTACCCTTAAGTTTATATAAAAGAAAATTTCATATATACAGTAGTCCTTTTTCTTTTGCATGTGTCTTAGCTCCATTCCCTTTTCAAATTCAGAACTTACTCCTCTTCTTTTCTGTTTTTTTGTCTTAAATTATTCTTATTTATGCTTTCATTTCTTAGTTGCAATAGCTGTTGTCTTGTTTTTTTTTTAATGTTTTAACCTCGTTTAACTATTACGTAATATTTAAGTATATAACACTCTATTTTGAATAAGGATTGCAATTTCCTGCTTCTGTCTGTCTGTTAGTCATCTTTCTCATAGTTTTGTAACTTTTTGTCTTTTTGTTTCAGGTAGAACGACTTCCTTTAGTATTTCCTATAATGTAGGCCTTGTGGTGGAAAATTCCCTCAGCTTCTGGATGTCTGAAAAGGTCTTTATTCTCTTTCATATCTAAAGGATAACTCTGCTGGTTTTATTATTCTGGTTTCATAATTTCATTCTTTCAATAGTTTGAATATTTTATTCTACTCCCTTCTATCTTTTAGATTATTTTTAAATCCAATGATAACTTAATGAGATTTCCTTCATAGGTTACCATCTTCTTTTCCCTGGATGCCTTAAGAATTCTTTCTTCGTCATTAATTTTTGACAGTTTTATATAATGTGCATTGGAAAAGGTCTTTTTGGATTGAGATAATTAGGTGTTCTGTTTGCTTCTTGGATTTGAGGATCCAGTTTTTTCCATTGTTTTAGGAAGTTTTCATTAATTACTTGTTTACATAGCTCTCTGTTCCCTTCTCCTCTCCTCTCCGGGTATACCCATTATTCTTATATTACTCTTTCTGATGAAGTCAGATAGTTCTTGTAGATTTCTTTAATTTTTTTTTTTCACTCTCAAGTCTCTCTCTTCTTGTACCTGAGTTATTTTCGGACTTGTCTTTGATTTCACTAATTCTTTGCTTTTTCTGGTCAGTTCAATTTCCTAAGCTTATTATTTTATTTTTCATCTTTTATTGAGTTCTTCAGCTCCAGAAGTTCAATTTTATGTTTTAAAGTTTCAATCCATGATAAAGAACTCCTTTTGTTTGTTGATTTTATTTCTGAGTCAATTAAATGACCTATTTGAGTTTTCTTTCACCTCATTGGTTTTTTTCAGAGCTGTAATCTTGAATTCTTTGTTATTTAAATCACATATTTCCATGATTTTAAGTTTATTTTCTATAGATTTTTAATTTTCTTTCTTAGGTGTCTTGTTATCTTGGTTGTTCATGGTATTTGATGGATTATTTCTCTGCCTAGGCATTTACGTGAATGAATTCTGCTTTTTAAAATTTTATTATTATTACGAGTGATGACTCTGACTTATTTCACTTAGCTTAACACCCTCTAGGTTCATCCATGTCATTGCAAATGTTAAGACTTCATTTTTTATGGCCAAGTAATATTTCATTATACATATGTACTGCAACTTCTTTTTCCAGTTGTCTACTGATGAGCACTTAGGTTGCTTCCATGTATTGGTTATTGTAAATAGTACTGCTTTGAACATAGGGGTGTGTATATCTTTTCTAATTAGTATTTTGGTTTTCTTTGAATGAATGCCCAGAGGTGCAATTTCTTGGTCATAAGGTAGTTCTATTTTTAATTTTTTTAGGATCTTCCAAACTGTTTGCTATAGTGGCTGTACT
This sequence comes from Pteropus alecto, assembly GCF_000325575.1. Classification (NCBI taxonomy): domain Eukaryota; kingdom Metazoa; phylum Chordata; class Mammalia; order Chiroptera; family Pteropodidae; genus Pteropus; species Pteropus alecto. Next base: position 720,055 of record NW_006439187.1, read on the forward strand.
AATTTGCAGTTCCACCAACAAAGCATGAGTGTTCCCTTTTCTCCACATCTTTGCTCACACTTGTTTTTTGATTTATGATGATAGCCATTCTGACAGGTGTGAGGTGATACTGCATAGTGGTTTTAATTTGCATTTCTATAATGATTAGTGACCTCGATCATATTTTCATATGTCTATTGACCATCTGTATGTCCTCTTTAGAGAAATGTTTATTCAGTTTCTCTGCTTATTTTTTATTTGGATTGTTTGTTTTTTAAATATTACTTGATCATAAAAATTAAATCTTATCGTTTGTGACAACATGGCTTAGCCTAGATTGTATTATGCTGAGTGAAATAAGTCAGACAGAGAAAGACAAATACCATATATTCTCACTTATATGTGCAATCTGAAGAACAAAATAAGTGAACAAACAAAACAGAAATAGACTCATAGATACAGAGAACAAACTGGTGGATACAAGATAGGGGAGAGGTTGGGGAGCTGAGTGAAAAAGATGAAGGCATTAAGAAGTACAAATTGGTAGTTACAAAATAGTCATGGGGATGTGAAGTACAGCATAGGGAATATGGTCAATAATATCCTAATAACTATCTTGGTGAGAACTAGATTAATCAGGGAGATCACTTCCTAAATTATATAAATGTCTAACCACAATTCTGTACACCTGAAACTAATATAAAATAATATTGAATGTAACTCCAATTGAAACAAATATAGCAGTTTGATAAGAAGAGGTTTTTTTTTTTGTTTTTTTGTTTTTTTCCTAGTAGGTGGCACTTGAAGAGATCACAAGCCTTCTATACTCCCTCAGGCCTCTCTGATCTCTGCTGGGAGGCTAAAAATGCCCTATAATCCCTGGGGAGGTGGGTGTCTCCTCTGTGACAAGGTCATCTCCATCTCATAGCTCTGACCCCATGGGAGAATGTGGTGTGTTATGGGATTCTGAGCCCCTAAAGTCATGGTGCTGCCCCAACATCCATATGCAGTGTCTCACTGCCTGAGGTTTCCCAGGTGTCAGTGCTAGGATCAGCTGAGTGATTGGGGGATGGGTGGTTTGGGAGAGGCTGCTAGTGTGTTTGTGGCTTTGTTCTCCTCTTAGTAATGGTAACTGCCACACCTTAGCTACCTCACTTCTGTATCTCCACCCATCACTGGGGTTAGCTGTAGTGTGAGTCTGCCTCTCAGGAGGTCTTTTCAGTTCTCAGGGCTGTAGATACTCCGATTTGTAGCCTGATACTTGCTCCGACAGTTTTTTTCTGGGGCCTGCTGCTAGCTCTGAGAGGGTGGGAGGAGGTGGCCAGGCTTCTTGACTTTATTTTTTGCCTAGTAGTGGTGGCTGCTAGAACACTGCTGTTGCACTTCTGTATTCTGGTATCTGCCCAATAGACCTCCGGGTTCAGCCCTATTCTATGCTTATCAC
>NW_006439187.1:721492-734854 GCF_000325575.1 Pteropus alecto
TGCTCAGGGCCAGAGATGCACACAGTGACCTGATTCCTCCCCTCTCCCTTGAGTCCCACAGTGAGTTCTGGGCTGCATCTGAGGCATGTGTGTCTGCTCTTCTCCCTTCATTCCTCCCATTTGCTCTGATTCACCTGCTTTCACATGTTTCAATGGGTAGATATCTTAGAAGTGCTTGTTAGGCCGGGAATTCTTTGTTGGATTATAGCTATTCAATTTGTTGTAATTTCAAGGGGAGAGATCAAGGGGACCTCTTACACAGCCGTGCTTCTGACTACTTCTGTACCTTTTAATTGGTGAGTTTAGTCCACTTACAATTAGGATGATTATTGATATATGAGGCTTTTCCAAAGCCATTTTTTAAAATTTGTTTTCTGGTAGCTTTGTGTCTCCATTGTTTCTTTTCCCTTGTATTTCTCTGTTATTTTAGTTTGGTGGTATTCTATGATTTTTTCCTATTTTCTCTTTTTTATCTTATGTGGGGACCCCTCACCCTGCCATGCTTATGATGTCACATGTTGATCAGGGGATTCTTTGTTGAGTTATAGTTATCTGAATTTTTGTAAATTTAAAGGGAGAAATAAAGGAGTCTTACTTTGCTGTGAATCTGACACTAACTCTATAGGATCCTGATGTTATAATGAACACTTCCTATAGCCAGCAAAGGAAAAAAAATAAAAAGGAAGTGCGATATTCAGCAACTTGTTTGATATAAAGTTTAAAAATAATTTTGCTTTTTTAAAAAAGACATACATATAAAAAAATATTTAAAACACAGATAAATTTTTCTCTAAGCAGAGACCATAAAACATAAAACTCTCTAATAGAAGAGTTGAAAAGGTTGTGTCTGAAACACCAAGGCTGTTTTAAAGCAACCAAGATATCTCACTATTTATGGCCTACAAAATCCCAGTCTACTCTGGTGTCTGGGATAAGGGGGCAACTTTATTTATTTATTTTTAGGGAGGGGGAAATATTTAGTTCAAGAGGGTATTTTTAAGGAACAGACTTCATTCTTTATACTTTTTTGAAGAAAGTTAACGCAGAAGCCCTGAGCATGAAAGCAAAGCACTGCTCATAAACTTCTTTTGATCATTGTTGTACCTATAATACTCTGCCCTGAAATCCCTTTCTCTGGCCTACCTAGGCCCTTAATGGCAGTTCAGTGACTGCCTTCTGACCTCTTTTATATTCATGTTAGCTATAGACTGGCTACTTGGCCTTGACCCTCCTGGAGAAATGATTCTACTCACTGCCTGACCCAGCACCTGACCTTCATTAAGCAGTTATTTCTGTCTGGAGACCCTGCTGAGAAACCTCTACACTAGCCTGAGCTTTATTTATACTTTGGAAAGCACCCAAAGACTTAGCTCGGAGAGATGATCTTAGAGATCAGTAAGCAAAAAGGCTGAGAACTGCTTCTCTATTTTCCAGTGAACTGCTTCTGCATTTCTCAGCTACTGATTCATAGTGACACATCGTTGCTAAATCTTTAGCCTCTATTGTTGTTTTCAGCCTGGCCTCTGAAACTAGTAGCCCTGGTTATAATTAATGACAAAAAAAGAAAGAAATGAAATGTTACTGGTCCAAAATGGAAATACACAATGACTCAGGAGCCATATTGTTTTCTCAAGCTGGGTCTCCATGGCCTGCTTGAAATTAGTAGGTTTTTTTTTCTGTCTTAGGAAGGTTCAGAGGAAGTGATTGTTACATTCATTCTGGCCTTTGAGCTTCATAAGCTACCTACCTGAGGCTACCATATGCCTATGAATATGGCCCTCATCACCAAAGCTTAACAAAGGTCATATGAGGGTACAGCATCTGGTGTGAAAACTAGGAAATCTTTAGCCAAACTTCATGCAAGACTTGTTCAGGGTGCTTTTCCAACACTGACGTAATATTAAAGTCCTCTGACTTCCTTTCCTTCAATCTTCCTGCACAAACACTTCTCCAATTCTCTTTCAGTCAAACAAGAGTTTTCGTGCATATTAATTTATTCATATATACCCTGGGTGTGTGTGTTGGGGAAAGAGGCTGGTTCTTATTAGTTGTACAAACAGATAAATCCTAGATTTCTGTTTGGGCTCCACATGATCTCTGCCATTAAGGAATTCACAGTTTAAGAAACAACATACATATGAACTTGTAATACAAAGCATATTTGGAGACACTCACAATGGATTTGTTAACCAGGTTCTTTAGAGTTCATTAATTCTGAAAAATTTAGGAGTTTCACAGAGGGCGTACCCTTTGTTCTGGATTTCTAAATATCAGATTTAGATAAGCTCAGAATGAAGGAAATGGAAAATAGAAAGAAAGAAGAGCTTTTGAAATTGAGGAGACAAGCATCACCCAAAAGTTTAAAATGTCATTCTCCCAAATGTATTTTTGATACCACAGTCTATTGAGTTTCAGGAAATTTGAATTTACTGATTTGTAAAATATAGTTCTGTCATTCAGACTGCTTCTTGTCTGAATTAAATGTGAAGCTCTTACTATATGTTCTTTGAACCAAGGTCCAGAGACATACTTGGCAACTGAGTTCATTTGTGGCAGAGGGAAAGGTAGCTACAATAAAATTGGAGAATTAAGACAGAGCCAGAATATGAAGAAAACTGAAGATCAGCTTAACGAATTTGGGTCTGAGTTAACACCAAAGAGAAGCCACTAAAGTTAGTAAGCAGGGGAGTAACTTGATTAGGCTGGCATTTTAGGAAGATAAATTTAGTAGCACTGGAAAGGAGACAAAACATTGTCAAAGCCGTTTCAAAATAAGGAAAGAATGAGGGGCTGTATGTATATTTTGAAGACATGAATCTGACACATTTTGAAGATGATATCAACAGGACTTGAAGGCTATTTTGGTATAGTGAATAAAGAAACATTAAAGACCGTTCTAACATTTCTGATATATGGCTGAATAATGATAATGATGATGTATTGAGCGATTATTATGTACCAAGTATATGCATTATTTCATTTAATTTCCATAATCTTTTTCATAATTATTTTTTTCTCTACTTTATATATGAATAAACAGATTTAAACGTCCAAAGTTATGTAGTCAGTAAAAATGGCTTATTTGTACTCTGTATTCATAATATTCAGTAATACTTTTTTTTTTTGTTTTTGGCAAAATCAATGTTTATGAAGCCCCTGGTAAAGTTAACATGTTTTAAGAGCAAACAGAAATAAATATCTTTTAAGATTGATAAACATGCATTCCTTCATCCTACCTGGAACTTAAAGATGTTCCTTCAATGTTGGAAAGCCAGCCTCTGAGCCAAAAGTGACTTGTCTTTAGACATATATAGCCTAATTTTCACCAAAGATTAGGGCAGCTTCTTTGAAAGAACTGGAGCTATAAGAAAATGGTGGAAACACAGAATACCCTGAGAAAAGACAGACTACCTTATTTTAAGGCAGAAAGAGTCCCCTAAGACATAACCAATTCAAAAAGAAATGCACAAAAGTTCTCTAGCCCAAATCAAGGGGAAGGAAGAGGCAGTTCAAATTTATCTGTAGTAAATTTGCCAGTCGATGACTCAAAATTAACAGTTTCTTTTGAGCTCACTGTTTCTATGAAATGCATTTTTTATCTGTCTTACGACCCTTAAACAGTTATAACCCACAACCCAAGTCTGCTAGATCAAAAACAAAGGTGGGGAGAAGATATCCATTTTTTTTCTAAAATAACTTATTTTCCTGAGAAGATGATGAATAAAAACATTAATTTGGCCTTGAACTGAAAGTCCAGTAACTTTATGTTAGGTTAAGACCCCATATTGAAGTTAATGTATTCATTAATTTAACAACTATTTATCAAGTGTATCAGGCTAGATGCTGGGGATATCAAGGATGTTGTAGTTCCTGCTTTTATGAAACTATACATTCTGGTGGTGACACACAGCAGCAAACATATATTTGCAAAATAGCAGCATAAGCATAAGTACTGTGCTAGGAATGATTTAAGCTGCCAGATGGGCCTGGAGATACAAGTAAGCGACACTAAGAACTGAAAAAAGTTCTCTATTATAGCTGGAGATGAGTCTGATATATGAGTTTATAAGAGATAAAACTGAAGAGGTAAGATTGAATTGGTTTAAGTCATGCAGAACCTTACAACTCATGTTAAGAAATATGTATTTATCCTAAAATCAACTGGAAACCATTGAAGTGTCAGAAATAGGGGAGAAAGTGAAAGTATCTGTCTTTTGTGTTAGAGTCTCTCTGAAAGCAGTTAGAATTGGGTAAATGATGGTAACTTGAAGTATAGTGATGTTAGTGGGGGTGGAGAAAAGTGGATAAATTTAAGAAACATTTTGGAGATATAATTATCAAAAATTTAATTGATTGGGCATCAGGGATAATAGAGAGATAAAGGATAATGTTCACGTTTCTGTCTTGAGCAAGCACATTACATAATAGTGATTTTTTCACATTACATAAAAGAGATTTTTGGGAGAATATGATAAGTTCAACTTTTGATATATTGAATTTGAGTATGTATGAGATATCCAAGTAGATTTCTTCAGCAGGTACTTATAAAATATGAATTTGAAGTATAGAAAAGAGCTCTTGGCTGAATAAAGTTTGGGAATCCTTAGTCTATAATGAAACTTTCATGTCATAAATATATATATTTACATATATATATTTATCACAAATATATATATTTGTGTTCTCAGCATCTCTGGATCTCTGTGTATATTTGATTCTATTTGAGGAACTCTATAGAGTAGTCTATACAGTCACAGTGCAATGTGGAAGGTGGGGAGAGAAGGGACCATGAATTCACATGGACAAATTACAACTCTGGATATCTGTTTCTTCATCAGTAAAACAGGATGAAATGAAAGAAAAAGGACAGTTATTTCGCATCATGCTTTTCACATGACAGATAGTGTCTAGGTTCACATATATTAATAGATATAAAGGGCTTCAAGTAGTTGTTGGTGCTGTCAGTAGTTTTATTGAATTAGAGTTTCACTAATTTGCATCCTGCCTTAATTTAAGGTAGCAGCAGTTGTCACAGAATTGTTTTGCAACAGTGAAGGACTATCTTGCTGAGTATCTTCTCATTCCTATACTTATGAACATTTGAATGATCATTTTCTAAAAGTATAATTGTTGGATCAATGGAAATATGCATTTTTTCAATTACACTTGACATTCAATATGATATTAGTTTCAGGTGAAGGAATTAAGAAATACAAATTGGCAGTTACAAAATAGTCATCGGGGTGTAAAGTACAACATAGAGATCGTAGTTGATAATATTGTAATAACTATGTATGGTGTCAGGTGGGGACTAGACTTATGGGGGATCACTTTGTAAATGATATTAATGGGCATATGTAATTAACATTTTTATAGATGTTTCCAAACTGCCCTTCAAACCATTGTCTGAGTGTAGCTTATTCCCTACATCCTTGTCAATACTGGGTGTTTTCAATGTGATCTTTGGTGATCTAATATTTTGCCCATGTATTAAAATTTTTATGAAATTCATCAACTTTTCTTGGAATGAAGATAGAATTAATAAAGCGATAATCCTTTATTACAAACGTGACTGGATAAATCTTCCATTCTGGTACCTGAATAGACTGTATATTTGAAATGGCTGATTCGAGATATACTCAATATTTTAGTGTTAGCAAACTTCTCTTGAATAACATTTTATTACCTTAACCTTAAATAGCTTCCACATATAGTTAATATGAAGTGTCGGCATTCTTGTTCTCTCTCTGACTTTGAATGGTTCAGAATAAATGTGAAAATCTCAATTTTGTGCACCAAACCTAATTCACATCAGGGTTATGAGAATTACTGGAAAACAATGTTAACCTGCCAGATTCTATGGTAACTTCTTGAGTCAGTAAGCATATTTTTCCCATGAGAATTTGGTATGTTACCCCACAGCTGTAAGAGATCTAATCAAGGAAAATAACCAAAAATGAATTCAGCATAGGCATTACTGGCTTCTTGATTCTGTATACTTTAAAATATCATTAGACTAAAATGCAAAGAGCTAAATAAAATACTTGGAATAAAGATGGAATCGGATTTGCAAGTCAGACTGATTTTTGGCAGGTTATTCGCTTTGTAATTTCATTGTTTATTCTTATTTATTTTTTGGTTGCTAAGATGACTTGACCAGAACAATTGTTTTGGGGTTTATACAATGTTCTTTAACCAAGGAAGATAAATAAGAATTTTATGTTACTTAATTTAACTGTGGCTTTTAATGGGTTATAATGATCTATATTTTTATGGAAGATCAGTGAAGTATCTAGAAATAGCTGACTTCAATGTCTTGTTTTTATCTCTTTCAAAGCCATTTTCTCACATATATTCTTGCCTTTGATTCTTGCAGCAATCTTCTGAGGCAAGGATTATTATATGAATGTTACAGCAGAACCGGAACTGGAACCCAGCTCATTTATCTCTTGTTTTCTTTCCCCAGACAGACAGAGGAAACCTTTAGTGGATAGAAGAATAGTAGTTGATTTATAAATGTAAAAATAGGCTTAATATAATTTGGCTACAAAATAAGAAAGTATCACAGAATAATTACAAAAACACTTAGGAACACAGAACATTTACATTTTGACTCCAATTGACACCAAAAGTGTCCTCTAAATTTGAATTAATACAATAAAATAATGAGCATATACTTTTACAAGTAAAAGTAGCCTTGCTAGAGACAAAGATTCCAGACATTTTGTATTAAATATTTCTCCTTAATAATGAAACAAAAATAGAAGTTTCCCAGTACCATACATATATGGATCCTGACTTCTTGGCCACCAGATTCAATTCAATTTGATAAAATTATTGAACACCTATCATACATATGAAAAGAACTTGAAATCTAGTGGAGTTCACAGTAGATAAGTCAAGTTCACATAAAATATCAACCAGAATATATATACCTAATGTGGTTGAGGTTTATAGACTAGAAGGTCTTATTCAATAAGGTAAGAGGGAAGAATAGAGAGAGTATCATAGAGAGGTAGAGTTTGGATAGAGCCTTGACAGAAAGATGGGTAGCATATTAACTGGAAGAAGAAAGGATGAAGGGACTCCAGGAAGATGAATTGTCTCATACAAAGACTTGGAGATAATAAAGTCTAACACGTGTTTGGGAAATAGTGAGAATCCAGTTTGTTTGAGAAACAGTGTTCTTTTAAGAGTGGGGAGCGAGGAGGATAGAAAAGTAGAGTAAAAATATATTGAGAGGGTTTGGAGATCCAAGTAGAGGACTTTAACAAGGAACTGGTAGAGAGCGATAAATCATTGCAGGTTTCTGAGCAGGAAAAGGGCATAATCAGAGATAAACATGAAGCAAATGAAGTTGACATCTCTCTGTAGGGCATATGGCAGAACACAGTGTGAACAATTGGGAGACTGTTGCAGCAACTGAGCTGAGAGATGCAAAGGACACAAGCTGAGGTAATAGCAGTGAACAGATATAAAATTTCAGGGAAAGAACCTAGAGAACTTGGCATCTGATTAGATAGCAGTGGCAGAGATTGGGATTCGGAGAAGGCTAAATATGCAAAAATGGTGGTAATACTTCCAGACTCAAAGAGTGTGAAACCGGTAACAGAAATAGGGAAGCTTGTTAAAAGATCTGGTATTGAAAGAAAGGTGATAGGTTTGAAGGGAACTTCTGAGGCTTTATGCATTAGCTAGGTCTGAGAAAAAAGTACTCCAAAGAACAAATAAATGTCTTTCCAATGTGGAATAGGCACTATACTAGTAGTGACAGTAGTGGTGCTATAAATAAAGTCAGTGCTCCTGCTTTGGTAACTTATGACTGCTGTGGAGATAAGGCTTATTTCTGGGAACATTGGCCTAAGACGGTAGAGACAAGGTAAAAATAGCAGATCAAAATTTCAGAATCCTGAAGTTTGTATTGCATAGTGTTCAATGAATAATTTTGCTATTTAGGAACTTATATTTTAAAACAGGGGTTAGCAAATTATGGCTTGCAGGCCAACTACAGCCCATCACCTGTTTTTATATGACCTGCAAGCTAAGAATATTTTTACATTTTGAAATAATGAAAACAAATCAATAGAAGAAAATTTCATGGCACATGAAAATTATATAAAATATAAATTTCAGTGCCTATAAATAAAGTTTTACTGGACCAGTCATATGCCTATTTTTAGGTACTATTTAAGGTTGCTTTTATGTTACAAAAGCAGAGCTGGGGAGTTGTGACAGAGACTGTGGGACCTGTAAAGCCAAAAATACTGTCTGGCCCTTTAAAATTTTTTTTTTTTCTAACCTGGTACTGAAGAATCACCCTTTGTGACCATTCAGCTGGTAATCAATAAAAGTTTCACTGAATGTTGGTTTGGGGACTGTTTTTTCTCCTTACATTTACCTTCCAACAAGCTCACACTGCTTCATGGGCCAGAGAGTGATGTGTCCTGAACATTCCTTCTGATATTACTATCAGATATATATATCTGATAGCCTTCATGGCTGTCTGAGGTATGTGAATCCAGGGATCTCAAACACCAGTGGCACTTTCTGTCCATTGTCAGCGGGCATTGACAGGGCCATTTCACATCTTTCAGCCATAATGATCTCTTTTCTCTCCTCTGGTCCATCATTGTTCTTCAACCTCTTTATCCATGCTTTCTATAATACTATACTATCCCATATAAGGGTGTAAAACCAGTTTCTACATTGTTAATTTTGTCTCTCTGACTGCATGGATATCATTTCAAAGGAAGGAAACTATGCTTGCCTTGTGTCAATATATCCCACATTTTAGATATCTCCCTCCAGATCTGCTAGAAAATGCTCCCAAAGATTAAGTTGGTAGAGTTCACTAGTGAAGCCCTCTGATCCTGGACTTTTACTCTTTGAGAGGTTCTTGATGATTGTTTCACTTTTCTTATGGTTGATTTGTCTATTTAGATTTTCCAGTTTTTTGTGTGTGTGTGTGTGTGTGTGTGTGTGATTCAGTCTAGGAAGGTTGTATATTTCTAAGAATTTGTCCATTTCTTCAAAGTTATTAAATTTGGTGGCACATAGTCATTCATAGTATTCTTGTATGATCCTTTGTATTTCTGTGGTATCTCTCATAACTTCTCTTTTATTTCTGATTTTGTTATACAGACCATATATGACAAACCCTCAGCAAATATCATACTTATTAAAGAAAAACTAAAAACCTTCCCCTAATGATCAAGAACAAAACAAAGCTTTCCGCTATCTTATTCAATACCACTCTTATTCAATATAGTATTAGAGGTCCTAGTCAGAGCAATCTGACAAGAGAAAGAAATAAAAGGCATCCAAATTGGGAAGGAAGAAGTCAAACTGTCACTTTTTACAGATGACATGATTCTCTATACAAAAAACCTCGAAGACTCCAAAAAGAAAAACCTATTAGAAAAAATAAGCCAATACAGTAAATTTGCCAGATACAAAATCAATATACAAAAATTAATTTTGTTCTTATGTACTAACAATAACATTTTAGAAAAAGAAATGAGAAAAACAATTCTTTTTACAATCACAACAAAACAAATAAAATACCTAAGAATAAACTTAACAAAAAATTTGAAAAATCTGAAAACTACAAGATATTATTTAAAAAAATGAAGAAGACACAAAGAAATGGAAAGATAGTCCATGTTCATAGATTGGAAGAATCAACATAGTTAAAGTGGTCATGTTACCCAAAGTAATACATAGATTTAATGTAATCCCCATCAAAACCACAATGGCATTTTTAAAAAATAAATAGAACAAAAAAATTATGAGATTTGTATGGAAGCACAAAAGACCCTAAATAGCCAAAGCAATCCTGAGAAGAAAAGAATAAGGCCAGAGGTATCACTCTGCCTGACTTTAAATTATACTACAAAGTGACAATAATCAAAGCAGCATGGTATTGGCAGAAAAACAGACACACTGACAAATGGAATAGAACGAAGAGCCCAGAAATATATATATATATACACACACAAATAATTTTTGACAAAGGAGCCAAACACATGCAATAGAAGAAAGAAGTTCTCTTCAATAAGTGGTGCTGGAAAAATTGTAAAGCCACATGTAAAAGAATGAAACTAGACTGCTATCTTTCATCATATGCCAAAATTAATTCGAAATGGATCAAAGACCTAAATATAAGACCTGAAACAATAAATCATATGGAAGAAAACATAGGTACTAAACTTATGGACCTTGGATTTAGAGAGGATTTTATAAATATGACCTCCAAGGCAAGGGAAGTAAAAGCAAAAATTAATGAGTGGGACTACATTGAACTAAAAAGCTGCTATACAGCAAAATAAATCATCAACAAGACAAAGAGGCAACCAACTCAATAGAAGATATTTGCAAACAATGCCTCTCATATGGGGCTAATCCAAAATATATAAAGAACTAATATAACTCAAATCAAAAACAAAAACAAAAAAATCTAATTAAAAAATAGGCGGAGGATCTGAACAGGCACTTCTTCCAAGAAGATGTACAAATGGTGAATAGACATTTGAGAAGATGCCCGACTTTACTAGCTATTAGGGAAATACAAATCAAAGCCAAAATGAGATACCACCTCACACTTATAAGGATGCCTATTATCAACAAGACAAGTAACAAGTGTTGGAGAGGTTGTGGTGAATAAGGAATCCTCATATACTACTGATGGGAATGTAAATTGGTACAGGAAAATAATATGGAGGCTCCTCAAAAAATCAAGAATAGAATTACGATATGATCCAGCAATCCCTCTTCTGGGTATCTACTTCAAAAATTTGGAAACATTTATGCATAAACATATATGCAGCTCAATGTTCATTGGAGCATGATTCATGGTGGCCAAGATATGGAAACAAGTGAAGTGTCCTTTGATAGATGATTAAATAAAGAAGATGTGGTGCATATATACAATGAAATATTACACAGCCATAAGAAAAGATGATATACTGCCATTTATGATGACATAGATTGATTTTGAGATAATCATGCTATGTGAAATAAGTCAGACAGAAAAAGTAAAGGACCATATGATTTCACTCATATATGGGATATAAAACTGAAAGCAACAAAGGAACAGACAAACAAATAAAAACTCATAGACACAAAAAACAGTTTAGTGGTTACTGGAGGGAAAGGGGGTATTGGGAGAGGTAGATAAAGGTTAAAGTTATCAAATATACAGTGATGGAAGGAAATTTGACTTTGGGTCATAAACATACAATGTAATATACCGATGAGGTAGTATTGAATTATACACTTGAAACCTACATAATTTTATTAACCAATGTCACTTCAATAAATTTGATAAAAATAAATAAATAAAAAAGAAAAAGAAAGCAAAAAAGAAAAAGAAAATAGCAATAGTGATTTACTGCCAAAAATCGATAGTGGATAATTGATAATCAACTTTTAATTCTTTATTTTTCAGCCTCAAGATATCACCTTTACATTTGACCAGATTAATGGACATTTTCTTCATGTATTTTCAACTGTCTCAATAAAGAGCATCAATTTTAAGCAAGTCTACTGTGGAATCAGTAAAGACTTGAACAACTATCATGGTACTTTAACTGACAAGTCGGTATGGTTTTGAAAACAGAAAAGCATCCCCTGGCACTTTGGAGCTGGATTGGTACTTTTAGGTAGGCCATATTTCCTGTTGAACATAAACAGTGTCAGAACACCCTAAAATAGATAAGGCCACTCTGACCATGATGGATCATGTCAAAAACAAGTCCACTTCATAATGATGTCTGGATTCAGACAAGACATGAATATTGTTTAAGCCACAAAGTATAAAACATTTCCTGCTCCTAGTTAACATGAGTGACTGATGCTGCTTTACTAATTACAGATTTAGCCTTACCCTTGTCTTCTTTAATTCTAGATAAGTTTTTTTTAAAGATATCCAGTTATACAAAGGATAGATCCCCCATTTCCCGACAACATGCAATCCAAGGAAAAGCCTTGTTTCCTTAAAACCTCACCAAAATCTTCTAACAATTCCAAATCCTATAAGTTTTTGTAAACAGCCTCTTACTGAGGTGTCTGAGTGTCCCATGATCATGTTCTTTTTTGCTATATCTAGTAATAAACCTGAACTGTTCAACTACATGTGTTTTCCTAGCTGCCTTTGACAAAAGGAAGTTGACAAAAATAGTTCTACTGAGTTTTAGTTAAAACACTCATTGATTTAGAGTAGGACCCTCAAATCAGTAACAATGCATACATCTGAGACTCAGCTGTCTCTAAATGGAAAAGGTTATATGGAGAGGTGATGCCTACCTAAGTCTTATAAGTTCATCCTCAATCTGACCCCAGGAGCTAAGGAGTTCAGAATGTCTCCCCAAAGCAGTAAACTTTGGAAGAATTTTTCCTCAGTGGTAAACTTTGAACAAAATTTTAGCTTTTATGCTCTGTAACAACTCATGACAAACTTAGCAGCTTAAACCCAATACTCGATTGACGTCAGAAACATGGTGGAGTGAGAGATTTCCTCACATCTCTCCCCTTGAAACAAAAATAAGCTGGACATCTAAATCTCAACAAAAATCACCCAAACTGAACACCAGCATGTCTGAGAAAGGGATTTATGCATAAGACCTACCACAGGTCAGGTCAGAACACTGGGTGTTGGGCAGTGGACTGGGAGAAAAAAAAGAAGCTACCTCTCACAGCTGCTGGAGCTTCCTGTAGGAGAAGGGGGAGAGGAAAAGATGTGGTGAGTTCCCTGAACAGCCCTACCTGAAAGTGCTGTGACCTTCACGTGGCCGGTGAAAGAGTTCAGTTATCTAGGCAGAAGGCAGGGAAGCAGGGACGACAAAGAAATGACAGTTGATTTTTACCAGCCGTGGTTGCGAAACCAAGGCTGAGCTACAGCCCACAAGCTCCAACCCAGGGGGCCTCTCCCTACATATCCTACAAGACTGAACACCGCAGAGCCCCAGGGGAATCTAAACAAAAGCTACCAAAACAGTTGATATCACTGACAGGGACTGAGACCGAGGGTAGCGAGCATGATTGTACATCTATAGGAAAAAAAAAGGCATTATTAAGGCTTTATAAAAAGCAAGGATCCAAGAGGCTTAGACATCACCAACTTGAAACTGAAAGAAAAACGTCTTTGCAACAGGCTAGAGAGACCATTATATAATAAATATTTCCTGAAAAAAAGCAAAATACACTTCCATTAATGCCCAGGAGACCGAGGGGCTAGCATGATTGTACATCTATAGGAAAAAAAAAGGCATTATTAAGGCTTTATAAAAAGCAAGGATCCAAGAGGCTTAGACATCACCAACTTGAAACTGAAAGAAAAACGTCTTTGCAACAGGCTAGAGAGAG
>NW_006439187.1:737451-753064 GCF_000325575.1 Pteropus alecto
AAGACCCTAAAGATTAAACAGGAACACTACTAGAAACAATAAGAAAATACAGTAAAGTTTCTGGACACAAAATCAATGTTCAAAATCCATAGCATTCCCATACTTTAATAACGAAGGATCAGAAATAAAAGTGGAAAAAATAATTCCTTTTGCAATTGCAACAAAAAGAATAAAATACCTAGGAATAAATGTAACGAAACATGTGAAGGATCTATATAATGAAAACGATAATACCCTTTTAAATGAAATAAAAAAAATACAAAGAAATGGAGAGATATTCCGTGCTCTTGGATTGGGAGAATCAACATAGTTAAAATAACCATATTACCTAAAGCATTTTACAGATTTAATGCAATCCTCATCAGAATCCCATCAGCAATTTTTAAAGAAATGGAATAAAAATTATTGGATTTGTATGAAAGCACGAAAGACCCCAAATTGCCAAAGCCATCCTGAGAAAAAAGAACGAGGCTGGAGGCCTCACTCTGCCCGACTTCAAGTTATACTACAAAGCGACAGTAATCAAAATGGCATGCTATTGGCAGCAAAACAGGCACACGGACCAGTGGAACAGAATCGTGAGTCCAGAAGTAAACCCATGTTTACATGGGCCAATATTTTTGACAAAAACGCCAAAAACATACAGTGGAGAAAGGAAAGCCTCTTCAACAAATAGTGCTGGGAAAACTGGAAAGCCACATGCAAAAGAATGAAACTAGACTGTTGTCTATCACCACACACCAAAATTAACTCAAAATGGATTAAGGAACTGAATATAAGATCTGAAATAAAATGCATAGAGGAAAGCATAGGAACTAAACTGAAGGACCTTGAACTTAAAGAGGATTGTATGAATTTGACTTCAAAGGCAAGGGAAGTAAAAGCAAAAATAAATGAATGGGACTCCAGCAAATTAAAGGGCTTCTGCTCAGCAAAAGAAACCATCAACAAGGTAAAGAATTGACCATCTGAATGGGAAAATATATTTGCAATCAACGCCTCCGATAAGGGCCTACTATCCAAAATACACAAAGAACTTATATGATTCAATAACAACAGAAAAACAAATGATGCCATCAAAAAATAAGCAGAGGACCTGAACAGGCACTTCCCCCTAGAGGACATACAAATGACCAAAAAATATATGAAACGATGCTCAACATCACTAGCTATTAGGGAAATGCAAATCAAAACCAGAATGAGATACCACCTCACATCTGTTAGAATAGCTATAATCAACAGGACAAGTAATAACAATTGTTTGTGAGAATGAGGAGAAAGAAGAACCCTCATACATTGCTGGTGTACCTCCAAATTGGTACAGCCGCTATGGAAAACACTTTGAAGGTTCCTCAATAGCTAAGAATTGATCTACCATATGATCCAGCAATCCCCCTACTGGTTATTTACTCCAAAGACTTGAAAATTCATATTTGAAAAGATATTTGTTCACTGATGTTCATGGAAGCATTATTCATAGTGGCCAGAATATGGAAACAACTGAAATGATGTATGATAGATGATTGGCTAAAGAAGCTGTGGTACGTATATACAATGGAAAATTAGTCTGACATAAGAAGAGATGAATTATTGCCTTTTACGACAACGTGGATTGCCCTTGAGATAATCATGGTAAGTGAAACAAGCCAGACAGAGAAAGTTGAAAACCACATGATATCACTTATACATGGGATATAAACCTAAAAGCAACAAGTGAACAGGACAAAGAGACTCATGGATATGGATAACAGACTAGTGGTTACTAGAGGTTAGGGGGAAGGGGGAAAATAGATGGGGAAAAAAATTAAAATCATTTCTTCAATTAAAAATAACTAACTAACTAACTAAATCAATAAATAGATAAATAAATGAAAGAAAGAGAGTAAAAAAGCAAAAAAATAAAATTAGTAAGTAAAAAGAAAACAATATTCATTTATTATCTCTCGGTTTCTATAGGTCATAAACTTGAAAACACTGAAGCTGGATTCTCTGCTTCAGGTTTTTATCAGGCTGAAATTCAGGTTTTAGGGCTCTGGTCTTATCAGAAGCTCAAATGGGGAAAGTTTGCTTCCAGTGTATCTCAGGTTGTTGGTAGAATTCATCTGCTTGCAGTTGAAGGACTGGTCTTTTTTTTCCTTTTTCTGACTGTTGACCTGAAGTTCTTAGGGACCACCTTCAGAGACCACTTTGCTGTATAGATTTCAATATGATTTCTTACTTCATCTAGCCTAAAAGGATAGTTTCTCACTTTAGGGAGAGTTGATTTAAGGCTTTCACCTGATTAAATCAAGCCTAGCTGGAGTAATCTCCTTTTTGATTAACTCAAAATCAAACCTGATTGATGATGACTGATCTTTAGTCAAGCTTTGAAGACGTGGAACTACTCAAACACCAGCTTTGCAGAATGTTCAGTTCTCATGGGGTCTTCTCAGTCTACAACTTTTTATCCTGCAGGGTAAACACTTAATTCCTTCATGTTTTCTATCAATAATACTAATATGTAAGCTTGCCTCTCTACCTTGCCCAATTTTACCAGGTATGACATGGAATTTTATTAGCCATTTTGGGAAGATTTTAACATAAACACAATCACTCATTTGAAAGGTACATTAGAACAAAGAGTGCAGACATCTTTATGAGGTAGTTTTTCTTATTTGTCTAAAAGATAGATCATTTTGTTGAATGTAGGAAACGTCCCTCCTTCGTATCTGTACCAAATCCAGCTCACCACCATTTTTTAGGGCCTCCAAGCTAAGCATGGTTTTTACATTTTACATTTTCACATTTATAAACAGTTGAAAATAAATCAAAAGAAGAATAATATTTTATTACCTATTAAAATTACATGAAATACAAATTTGAGTGTCCATAAATAGTTTTGTTGGACACATCACAACCATTTATTTAAATTTTGCCTATGGCTGCTATTATACCACAACAGAAGAGTGGAGTAGTTATGAGTAGTTATGATAAAATGTGATTTGCAGGAGAGAAGTCAAAATGATGTAGATGATAGAGGCTTTTTTCATCTGCTCCTACTACCACATTAAAGTTGTGACAGAAACACAGCAAACAGCAACCAGAGTCGCATGGGATCTAGATGAACAGAAGCATTACAATTAGGGAGAGAATAAAGAAATTACCCTGAAACAAACGGAGGTAAGACAGGGAGAGTACTTAAGGCTACCCAGTCATAAGAGGCTGAATGGGACAGAGGCTGCAGCAGCAGCAGCAGCCAACAGCTACAGATGCCTCTTAAAGGGACTATGTCTGCAAGCAGACTTTCGCAGTAATAGTCTTGCTCACTCTGAGCACCAGTGCCCAGTCGGTTGCTCAGGGGGCACCAGGGATGGTGAGTTGTCAGAGCAAGGGCCGGAAGCAAGGCTTTCTGCCAAGGAGAAGTGATGGCAGTATCCATTGTTCCTCTGGTGAGACTTCCCCACTCCCACTGTGCAGATTCAGTGCCACCATAGTTGAGACGTCACAAAACTGGATGACAAAGGTCGTTCTGCCCAGAGGATTCTCTAAAACTCTTCCTCCCCCAACTCGCGACCCCACCCAAGCCGCATCCTGGTGTTCTCTCCAGGAGTTGGTGCTCCAAGACTCATACCGGTAGCAGCTGACCCTGGTTTCTGGTGTGGCCTCTTGAGGCAACTATAAGCACAGCATCCGTGGATTGCTTGCTGAATCTTAACAGGTGACCCTTGAGGGACACAGGCTAGGGCTAAACTTGGCCTGTTGCTGAACCCCTTTCAGGACTGTGCCTCTGGACACCTACTACACAAAGTCACGCTAATAAGACCAGGAGACTCAGGAGCTTCGCTTAGTACATAGAAACAGACACAGAAAGGCAGCCAAAATGGGAAGACAAAGAAGTAGAAACCATATGAGAGAAAAGAACAGAGATTCAGGAATATGGAGTCAAGCAATCTAACAGATGCAGAGTTCAAAACACCGGTTATAAACATGCCGAATGAACTTAAGGGAAGAGTAAATGAACTCAGTATGAACTTTAACAGAGAGATAGAAAACAAAAATGGAAATAGAAATTATAAAAGGGAAGCAGTCAGAAATGAAAAACATATTACCTGAGATGAAGAGCATATTAGAGGAAATCAACAAGTGGATAAAGGAGAGGAATGAACCACTGATATAGAGGATGGGGAAGCCAAAGACACTCAAACATAATAGCAAGAAAAAAGAAGCCAAGGATATAATAATAATTTAAGAAGCCTATGGGACACGATTAAATGTAAAATATCCATGTCATAGGGTGACCTGAAGGAGGAGAGGGAGAACAAGAAGTGGAAAAGCTATTTGAAGAAATAATGATGGAAAACTTCCCTAACCTGGTGAAGAAAATAGACATACAATTCCAGGAAGCTCAGAGAGTCCCCAAAAAATGAACCCAAAGGAGCTCACATCAAGACACATTGCAATTAAAATGCCAAAGCTTAAATACAAAGAGAGAATCTTAAGAGTAGCAAGAGAAAAGCAGTTAGTTGCCTACAAGGTAGCACCCATAAGACTGGCAGCTAATTTCTCAAAAGAAAACTATGCAGGACAGAAGGACTTGGTACAAAATATTCAAAGCGATGAAAACCCAGGATCTACAACCAAAAGTACTTTATCCAGCAAAGCTATCATTTAGAGTCAAAGGACAGATAAAGAGCTTCCCAGACAAAAATAAGCTAAAGGAATTCATCAACGCCAAACCGGTATTACAGGAAATGTTGGAGGGACTTCCTTAAGAAGAAAAAAAAAAAAAACATGTATCAGCAACAAATAAAGAATGGTAATATCTACATATCTATCAATGATTCTTTCAAATGGAAAAGAATTAAGTGCTACAACCAAGGGATAAAGTGGCTGAATGAATAAGAAAACAAGACCCCTACATGTTCTGTCTAGAAGAGACTGACTTCAGATTAAAGACTAAAGAAGGGGATGGATAAAATATTGCTTTGATGGAACTAGAGTGTATTGCGCTAAGTGAAGCAAGTGAGATAGAGGAAGACAAATACCGCGTGATTTTGTATACATGTGGAATCTAAAGAACAAAATGGCAACAAAATCATAGATACAGAGAATATTTTGAGGGCTGCTAGACAGGAGGCATTTTGAGGGGGATGGTGAAAAAGGGCAAAGGGATTAAGAAATACAGATGGATAGTTACACAATAATCATGGAGATATAAAGTGCAGTATAAGGATAATAGTCAATAATGTTATAATAAATATGTAAGGGGATAAGAGGTACTAGATTTAGTGGGGTGATCACTTGAGCTCTAATCACTATGATGTACAACTGAAACTAGTATATTGTATGACAACTATAATTGAAAAAAAACCTTTGAATTGTACAATGTAAATATGAGCAACTAATTGTTTATTATATTTCAATAAAGCTGGGGAAAATTGTGATCTGCAGATCTTAAAATATTTACTATTTGACCCTTTACAGAATAAAGTTTGTCATCCAGATTTAAGAGTGGTTTTCAAAATATTTAAATCACAAAATTTTTATTTAAATAAAATTCTTACTTTTACCCCAATATATAAAAAGATAAAATGGAGCTGCCTCTGGTTCTTTGTCAATAGCCACTAAAACACTATGGGCTTTGTGGAACAATTTTCAATTTATTAATCTAAAGCAAGCACCACAAAAACTGATACAAAGAGATTCTCTTCAACCTGACTCCCTAACATGCAGGATCAGAGAAAGAGGGACAAACACAGAGAGAAGTTTATGTTTTGATTTTATATCTTTTTTTCTTTTCTAACATATACATTTAATGCTATAAATTTCTAAGTATTCATTTTGCTGCATTCCAAAATTTTTTATAAGTTGTATTTTCACTTTCATTTAGTTTAAAAATATTTTAAAAATTTCTGAGACTATTTTTATTTATGTTTTATTTAGAAATGTGTTTAATCTCCAAGCATTTTTGTATTTTACAGCTATATCTCTATTATTGATTTGTAATTTAATGCCAATGTGGTTTGAGTATACTTTGTATCATTTCTATTTTTTAAAATTTATTAAAATATATTTTATGGCCCAGAATGAGGTCAAACTTAGTGGATGCTCCATTTGGGTTTCAGAATAATGTTTATTTTCCTTTTGAATAAAATAGTCTATAAACCAGTTAGATCCATTTAATTGATGGTGCTTTTTCAGTTCAATTAGTTTCTTAATAATATTCTGTATGCTGGATCTGTCAATTACTGATAGGGAGGTGTTTAAGTCTCCAACTTGAACAAAGGATTCACCTATTTCTCCCTTCTATACTATCAATTTGCCTATTTTTATGTTCTGTTTTTAGGCAAATACTCATTAAGGCAAATACTCATTAAGTTTTCCTGGAGAATTTATCCCTTTATCATTATATAAAGCCCCTCTTTATCTCTTATATATTTCCTTGACTCAAAAGTGGCTTTGTATAAAATTAATATAGCTAATCCAACTTTTTTTCAATTGTTTTTTTTTCAATTATTGTTAGCATGGTATAACTTTCTCAATTCCTTTAATTTTCATTTATCTGTGCTTCTATATTCAAATGGGTTTTTGTAAACAGCACATCATTGAGTCTTTTTCTTTTATCCACTCTAACAGTCTCTCTATATTTTTTAATTAATTTTTATTTCTCAATTACAGTTGACATACAATATTATATTAGTTTCAGGTGTACAACATAGTGGTTAAATATGTATATAACTTATGAAGAGATGACACCAATAAATTTAGTACCTATACGTAGTTATTATAATATTATTGACCATATTCCTTATGCTATAATTTATATTCCCATGATTATTTTGTAACTATCAATTTGTACTTCTTAATCTCTTCCCTTTTTCATCCATTTCTCCAACCTCCCTCCTATCTGGAAATCATCAAAATGTTCTCTGTATCTATGAGTTTGTTTTTGTTTTGTTTGTTTATTTTGTTTTTTGGACTTCATGTATAAGTGAAATTATATAGTGTCATTCTCTGTATGACTTATTTCACTTAGCATAATACCTTCTAGGTCTAAACATGTTGTTGGAGAGGACTGGATTTCATTATTTTCATGGCTGAGTAATATTCCATCATATATGTGTACCACTTCTTTATCTATTCATCTATTGATGGATACTTAAGATAGTTCCATATCTTGGTTATTGTAAATAATGCTCTAATAAACATATGGATGTATATGTCTTTTTAAATTAGTGTTTTGGGTTTTTATCACATAAGCACCAGAAGTGGACTTACTGGGTAGTTCTTTTTCTCTTGTTATATTCTTTGCTTTAAAGTATGTTTTGTCTGGTATAAGTATTGCTACCCTAGCTATTTTTTGTTTTCATAAAATATCTTTTTCTGTCCCCTTACTTTCAGTCTGTGAGTGTCATTCAATCTGAAGTGAGTCTCTTCCAGGCAGCATATGTAAGGGTCTTGCTTTCTTATCCATTAAGCCACTCTATGTCTTTTGATTAGAGCATTTAATCTATTAACATTTATCACTAGAAGATTTTGGGTAGCAGGCATTCAGCCCTGGCCCATTGTGCAGTCTTTCTTGGATAACTCTTCAGGGCCCACAGCCCCAGGTAGGTAGGACTTAGTTTCAGTGTTCTCTGAGCTTTTTGCTAAGTGGCCTGAGGCTTAGCACTGGCACTAAACCTGAATCTTTATTAACTTGCTGAACACCACTTGTCCCACCCTGGTGACTCCTTAAGACCCTGCCTCACCAAAATTGCTTACCACACAAGGCTCTTTCAGCTGCCGAGCCTGCAGGTGGCAGCAGGCCTTAGAGTACCTTGGGCCTTTTGCTGAGCTGCCCCAGGTATGGTACCAATGGCAGCTGGCCTTGGTTTGCAACATGGCCTTCTTCAAGCACCCCCAGGTCCAGCACGGACAGTGAACAAACTGCAGATTATTCCTACCAGGTAGCCCCAGGCCATTCACAGACAGTGGCTGATTTTGGCTTGCACAGAAGCCCCTCCCAAGAGGCCCCAGAACCAACACACCTAGAGGCTTGTTTCAGACTACAACAGAGCACCACCCAATTAGCCTCTCAAGTTGCCAACAAAAAACATAGTATGGGCAGGCACAGACCCTGCTGAGGCATATACTGCTCCCTGGATTCAGCCTTCACACATCAGTTTGAATGATGTGGGTGGCCAGTCCATACATCCAGTCTGCCTGAGGCTCAGTCCTACACACTGATATGCCAACAGCAATCAAGGCTCAGCTACAATAGGAGGGCATACACAATCTACACAAGAGATAATACTGGAGCACCTAGCTCAGGTGATCAGGGAGACTGAGTCTCACAGGGCACCTACTACATAAGGCCACCCTGCCAAGATGAGGATATGTAGCAGATATACTTAATACAGAGAAACAATCATAGCGAGGCAGCCAAAAATGAGAAAGTATGTCTCGAATGAAAGAACAGGAGAAAACAACAGAAAAAAAAAACTAAACAAAATGGAGGCAAGCAGTCGACCAGAAGTACTGGCAGAGGGCATTGTTCCTTTGTCAAATCCTCCCCTGTCTTAGCATGCAGACTTAGACAGGGGCCATATCTGAGTCTCCATCAACCTGACTAACATCATTTTCTCTGCCCTAGTGATTCTCTGAGATCTTGCCCCACCCAAATTACTGGCACAACCAAGGTGCTTCTAATGACTTTTCCATACAAACAGCCCATCTTGGTTTATGCTGCAGACTTTCTGAAAATCTCTCAAAGGTTAATAAACACCAAGCAAGCGGCATCTTGCCTCAGCATTCCAAGAACCTCTTGCTGAGCAGACCCAAGCTCAGCACTAGTGGCAGCTGGCCTCAATTTGTAGTTTAGCCCCTCCCAGGCATCTCTAAGCCATGTGCAGCAGAGGACATCTGCAGATCACTTTGTGGCTTATGCCACGTGGGCCTCATAGGGAATAGGCAGCAGTTGAACTTGGCCTACAGTGGGGCCACTCCCAGGAGGCTATTGTACCAGCATGTTCTGTGGCTTTGGACTGAGCTAGAGCACCACCCAGTCACCTGCACGAACAACACACCCAAAGGGGAGATGTGGCAGGCATCAGACACCTGCTAAAGTGAATTCTTCTCCATAGGATCAATCCCTATACAACAGCTCCTCCACTGTAGTTATGGCCAGTCCTCACAATTGTTCAGCCTGAGGGTAAATTCCTCCCATTGATGTGCGAACAGCAACCAAGATTCAATTACAAGAGGGTATACGCAATCTACACAAGGAACATACACCTGGAACACCCAGCTCAAATGACCAGGGAGACTGCTCCACTGGGCCCCACAGCACACCTACTACATAAGACAACTCTACTAAGACCAGGAGTTATATCAGCTCTACCTAATACATAAAAACAAAGACAAGAAGACAGCCATAGTGGAGAGAAAAAGAAACATGCCCCAAATGAAAGAACAGAACAAAACTCCAGAAAAATAACTAAACAAAATGGAAATAACAATCTACCAGATGCAGAGTTCAAAGCAGTGGTTATAAGAAGGCTCAGTGATCCCATAAGAATTTCTCCTTCATATTGCTAGTAAAATTTATTTTGATTTTTGTAATTTTCTACTTCAAAATTTTAATTTGGCCTTTTTTCTTTCTCTTTATTGATACTCTATCTTTGATGAGACATCATTTTCATTTTTACACTTTTCTTTAGTTCTTTAGTTATTGTTTATTTTAGTTCTTTTTTAAGTTTTACTGAAATATAATAGACAATTAGTTGCTCATATTTACATTGTACAATTCAATGAGATTTTTTTCAATTATAGTTGGAATACAATAATATATTAGTTTCAGTTGCACAATATAGTGATTAGAGATCTATATAACTCACAACATGATCACCCCACTAAATCTAGTACCCCTATTCTCCTTTACATATTTATTGCAACATTGATAACTATTTTCCTTATGCTAAGCTTTATATCTCCATGATTATTTTGAAACTATCCATTTGAACTTCTTAATCCCATTGCCCTTTTTGCCACTCCCAACCCCTTCTCATCTAGTAGCCCACAAAATATTCTTTGTATCTATGAGTTTATTTTCATTTTTTTTGTTGTTGTTTATTTTGTTCTTTAGTTTTCACATGTACATGAAATCATGTGATATTTGTCTTTCTCTGATTTATTTTATTCAGCACAATACCCTCTGGGTCCATCAAGGCAATATGTTTTTCTATCACCTTCCTTTTAGTCTGTGTGTGTCTTTTAAACCAAAATGAGTCTCTTGTAGACAGCATATGTAGGGGTCTTGTTTTCTTATTCATTCAGCCACTTTATCCCTTGGTTGTAGCACTTAATTCTTTTCCATTTGAAAGAATCATTGATAGATATGTAGATATTACCATTCTTTATTTGTTGCTGATACATGTTTTTTTTTTTTTTTCTTCTTAAGGAAGTCCCTCCAACATTTCCTGTAATACCGGTTTGGCGTTGATGAATTCCTTTAGCTTATTTTTGTCTGGGAAGCTCTTTATCTGTCCTTTGACTCTAAATGATAGCTTTGCTGGATAAAGTACTTTTGGTTGTAGATCCTGGGTTTTCATCGCTTTGAATATTTTGTACCAAGTCCTTCTGGGGTGCTACCGGCAACTAACTGCTTTTCTCTTGCTACTCTTAAGATTCTCTCTTTGTATTTAAGCTTTGGCATTTTAATTGCAATGTGTCTTGATGTGAGGTGAGCATTCTCTCTTTGTATTTAAGCTTTGGCATTTTAATTGCAATGTGTCTTGATGTGAGCTCCTTTGGGTTCATTTTTTGGGGACTCTCTGAGCTTCCTGGAATTGTATGTCTATTTTCTTCACCAGGTTAGGGAAGTTTTCCATCATTATTTCTTCAAATAGCTTTTCCACTTCTTGTTCTCCCTCTCCTCCTTCAGGTCACCCTATGACATGGATATTTTACATTTAATCGTGTCCCATAGGCTTCTTAAATTATTATTATATCCTTGGCTTCTTTTTTCTTGCTATTATGTTTGAGTGTCTTTGGCTTCCCCATCCTCTATATCAGTGGTTCATTCCTCTCCTTTATCCACTTGTTGATTTCCTCTAATATGCTCTTCATCTCAGGTAATATGTTTTTCATTTCTGACTGCTTCCCTTTTATAATTTCTATTTCCATTTTTGTTTTCTATCTCTCTGTTAAAGTTCATACTGAGTTCATTTACTCTTCCCTTAAGTTCATTCGGCATGTTTATAACCGGTGTTTTGAACTCTGCATCTGTTAGATTGCTTGACTCCATATTCCTGAATCTCTGTTCTTTTCTCTCATATGGTTTCTACTTCTTTGTCTTCCCATTTTGGCTGCCTTTCTGTGTCTGTTTCTATGTACTAAGCGAAGCTCCTGAGTCTCCTGGTCTTATTAGCGTGACTTTGTGTAGTAGGTGTCCAGAGGCACAGTCCTGAAAGGGGTTCAGCAACAGGCCAAGTTTAGCCCTAGCCTGTGTCCCTCAAGGGTCACCTGTTAAGATTCAGCAAGCAATCCACGGATGCTGTGCTTATAGTTGCCTCAAGAGGCCACACCAGAAACCAGGGTCAGCTGCTACCGGTATGAGTCTTGGAGCACCAACTCCTGGAGAGAACACCAGGATGCGGCTTGGGTGGGGTCGCGAGTTGGGGGAGGAAGAGTTTTAGAGAATCCTCTGGGCAGAACGACCTTTGTCATCCAGTTTTGTGACGTCTCAACTATGGTGGCACTGAATCTGCACAGTGGGAGTGGGGAAGTCTCACCAGAGGAACAATGGATACTGCCATCACTTCTCCTTGGCAGAAAGCCTTGCCTCCGGCCCTCTCTCCGATAACTCAGTGTTCTCCTGTAAGTCCCCGGTGCCCCCCACATACCTGACCTGGAACTGGTGCACAGAGTGTGCAGGTTCTGTCACTAGGAATGTCTACTCGTGGACACAGCCCCTTTAACAGATGTCTACGGCTTCCGGCTGCAGCTGCTGCAGCCTCTGTCCACCACTGCTTGGGACCAGGCAGCCTTGTGTTCTCTTCTCTTTGCATGGTAATTTCTTATTTCTCTCCCTAGTTGTAATGCTTCTGTTCATCTGGATCCCGGATGACTCTGCTTGCTGTTTGCTCCATGTTTCTGTCAAAACTTTGATTTGGTTGCAAGAGGGATAAAGACAGCCTCTATCATCTAAGCTATATTTTTCCTCTTTTATTTCTTTTAATGTATTTATAATAATTTACTTATCCTTTTCGTCTAGTATTTTACTCTTTGGGATACCTCAGGGAAAGTTTCCTTCTATTACTTTATGAAAGTATGTGTCGTACTTTCTTGGTTATTTACAGTTCTAATATTTTGTGTTATAAACTAGATATTTAAAACACTAATATATATCCATTCTAGAAGTTAGATTATTAAAATTTTTATTTATTTTTTTATTTTTCAATTACATTTGATATTTAATTAGAAATTAGATTCTCTTTCTTGGATTTGTTGTTACTCTTTGTTGTTGTTGTTTATTGTTGTGCTTAGTGTCTTTTCTAAACTAATTATGTAAATATTTAATAAATTATGTATATTCTTTGTTGTGTGTGGCCACTGAAATCTCTGTTCACTTAGCTTAGCAGTCATCTAATTATTGAACAAGGATTATCTGGAACCAATAGCTTTCCCAGTTTTTATTTAAGAAATCTGTGTGTGTTACAGCAATACTCAGCCAGACATTTCTAATCTTCCCTAAGCTTCATTTATTTCATGTTCAGAGCATAAGTTTGGCCATAGGTGAGTGTTTACAGTCTTATCAGATCTTTTTTGCGCATGTGCACAGCTCTGGACATGCACATGGCTCTGCACATGCGTGTAGCCTTCTAGATTTCTAGGAATATGATGAAGCTTTTCAAATTTCCTTTTGGACTTACTATTCTATAGCTTTTTCTTCTATATACTTTGATTAGGTGATTGTCTGACCTCGTCAATATTCATCAATTAAGGCACCTATTATCTTCAACAATTATTGCCAATATTTCTAAAAAATGCCCCAAGGAAATTGCTGTTTACATTGGGAGATCTCTAAGTCAGGCCCAACAAGTGCTGTTAGTAGCATTTTCCACAATATGTCCAGATAGGTCCAACAATGACCATTCTCTGGGAATGAAGCTTTGGAAGGCCCCAAACTTCATTCTAACCTCTTGAGTGACTGCCAAGCTGATTGTTTTCACTATGGTTCCAGGCTATTGGTTTTCATGGCTGCCGCAGTTCTTGAGAGAGGGTTATGGAAATAGTGCAAGTTAGAATAATAGAAAGCTCACTCTTCTTCCCAAAATTCAGCTATCTTTTTCTAATAAACATTCTCTTGATTGTTCAACAATTTCCAGAATACAGAATACATAAACATTCCCTTGATTGTTCAACAATTTCCAGAATACAGAAAAAATTGATTTTGATAATAATTTTCCTAATGTTATTATTATTATTTTTTTTTATAAAGGAGAACACTTTCAGGGGTCTTTACTCCACCATTTTAAATCTGTTATACTTAGAGTTTATTTAGCTTCTTCTATGTATAGATTGTTTTTCATCAAGTTTAAGACATTTTCATTCATTATTTCTTTGAATATGTTTTGCTGCTTTCCCTTTCTTCTTTGTTTCTGGTGCTCTCATTATAAGTCACACATTTAATAATATCCCATCTTTTTCTGAGGCTGCATTTATTTATCCTTTTTTTCTCTTCTCTCTGTTTTTCAGATTGCATAATTATCAGTCTATATTCGGTTTTACTTATTCCTTTTTCTGACAGTTCAGATGTACTTTTGAGCCTCTCTAGTAGTTTTTCCTATTAATTTGTTGTACTTTTTGTCTACAGAATTTACATTTTTAATATAATTTCAAGTTTAATGGTATTTTCTACATTGTGAGTCATTGTCATCACAGTTTTCTTTAGACCTCTCGACATGGTTTCCTTTAGTTGTTCGAACATATTTATAATAGCTGCTTTGAAGCTTTTGTCTGCCAAGTTCAACATCTTGACTCTCTCAAAAGAAATTTCTATTGCTTGTTTTTTTTCCTATCTATGTGACACTCTCTCCTGATTTTTACATGTATCACAATTTTGTTTTATTGAAAACTGGATAATTTGCATAATATGTTGTAGCAACTCTGAATGCTGAACTGTTTCCCTTGGGCCTTGTTGTTTGTTTTTTATTTATTTTTTTAGTGACTTGGCTGGGTAATTTCAGTGAAGTCTATTTCTACTGAAGTATGATATAGATGTTCTCCTCAGAGGGCACAGCCTTAGCACACATATAGTCTTCCTTACCATTAGGATTTCTTCAGGCTTTTACTCTATAAAATGTGGAGGATATTACATCATCAAGGAGTAGACTAGTAGAGGGCAGTATATTTACTGAGGTTTGGGATGCATTGAATCTATGATGAAAATATATATTATAGACAATTGGCAAATCTGTTTTGTATCTTTATGTTTATTATAAGAATACAAAACTTAATTTTTGATGAGATTACCAAGGAGGAGTAAAGAGAGAAGAAAAGAAGCCTAATGATAGTATGTTTTGGAATAGTGAGATTTAAGACCTGAAGAAGGAAGAAGAGAAAACAATAGATTACTAAAGGAGCAATTAGAGAGGTAGGGCAGCTAGAATAATGCAGTATTAATAAATCAAAGAGAGCACTTCATTTAATATGGAGAAAGAAAACTAACATTTATCGCCAGTTTATTGTTTAAAGTCCTTAAAATGAGCAATTACATTAAATTGTCAGAATCAGCTTAAGGAGTAAGTACATTGTCTCCATTTAACAGATGAAGTCACTGAATCTCAGCTAGGTAACATAACTTATCTAAGATAACCTGGCTAAGAAGTGACAAAACAAGAATTTAAATTCTGGTGTATCTGAACCTAGACCTAATTTCTTGTCCATGGTGTCTTCATACTGGTTAACCACGTCAAATGTCAGAGTCCAAGATTGATGAGTACTAAAGAAAGATCCATCAGAAAGGGTGATTATGATGCATTTGATAACTTTTAATAGACCAATTTGAGTACAGGAGAGAGAGTAGATTTGAGACATGAGCAGACAGAAAGTTAGCAGCATGAGGGAAATGGGATTTTTCAAGTGAGAGAAAAAAAAGTTAGCAATATAAAATTGAAAGAACTTTGGAGCTAGACTATACTGAGTTCAAATACTGGCCTTACCAGGGATTGAAGCATGAGCCTATTAACTTATTTCTTTGAATGTCAGTTTCCTCATGAGTAAAATGTAGATTCTTATTATAAATAAGAAATATTTTAAGATTATTGTGAGGATTACAGATAATGAGTGCAAAACATTTTATATATGTTAGGCTTTTATTCGTTGAGGATTGATATAAGAGTTATGATATAAAAGAAACTGGTGTTATAAGAGAGGATAATCTGAAGAATTTGACACTGTATTTATTATTATTATTATTATTACTATTATTATTATTCCCAGTAGTACCTATACTTTATTTTTTTTAATGCCTCATAATTATAAGTGGTAGAGCCAAGATTCGAATTCTGATCTCTCTAATTCCAACAATAGACTCGTGCTTGATGCTTTGGGTAGAAGAGACGGAACTGGTATTTGAACGCCCTTACAT
>NW_006439187.1:754471-758079 GCF_000325575.1 Pteropus alecto
TATTTCGTCACAAAACTTTGATTAATTTTTTTAACAATGCCTTGAGGTTACCTATGAAACATGATTTGAGACGAGGGTTCTCAGGTATGGTATGTAGATCCCTGGGGGCCCTGAGACTCTTTTAGTTGTCTCTCAAGATCAAAGCTATTTTACAATAATTCTAAGATATAATTTCCTTTGCACTCTATTGACATTTGTACTAATGGTATAAGAACCATGGAGGATAAAACTTCTTGTACCTTAATACATATCAAGGCAGTTTTACCAAACTATACTAATATTCTTCACTATATATATATATGGGTAATGAAAATCTGTTTTGTTTAAGGACATCCTTGATGAAGTAGTAGAATTATTAATTTTCTTAAATCTTTATCTTTGAGTACATACCTTTTTAATGTTCTGTGTGAAAAAGTGGAAGTACTTCCACTGTGCACCAAAGGATAATGGTTGTCTCACAGAAAAACACCTGTAAAATTACTTAAGCTTTGTGCTGAACTAGACAGTTTTTTATGGAATACCAGTTTTACTTAAAAGAAGGACTGAAAGAAAATTGTGGTTATTCCAATTTGGTTTTTGGCAGACATTTCTTGGAAAGGATTGAAATTAACTTGTCACTTTAAGAAAAAACAACTGACAAGTATTTGTTGTGAATATTAAAATTTGAGTTTTTTAGTAAAATTTAGAATTCTAGACAACTTGCACACATGAGCATATGCTTGATAGCTTCCTATTACAGATTTTTCTGATGAAACCAGTAGTCATAGTAACAGATGTGATACGTTTTTGATTTTGTATAGTGAATTGTATCAATAGTTATATAACTCAATGAACCAATATTTTCCAAAAGACCAATATATTTTGTTACAAATAATGCATGGCTAAGAGATACATACAAAGTACAAGATCAATCAATGAATTTTAATGAAATAGAATGTGAAAAGTTCCTTTATATACTTTCAGAATCCACATTGCAATTACCCTGTAAAGAGCTACTACTTGCTAGTTTTAGGGTTGTATCAAAGAATATGTACACTTATACAAAAAAAAAAAAGTTATTAAAATGCTCCTCCCTTTTTCATCTACATTCCCATGTGAGGCCAGATATTTTTCTCCTATATTACAAGTAAAGCAATACATCACAACAGATTGAATGAAAAAACAGATATGAGAATCCAAGTATCTTCTATTAAGCCAAACATTAAAGAGGTTTGCAAAAATGTAAAACAATGTCACTCTTCTTACTTTTTTGGTAAGTTAGTTATATCTTATAAAATATGTTATTTATATTAACATTAAAGGATTTATTATTATTTTAAACAGATTAATAAATATTCTTAAAATATCAGTTTTAAATGCCAAATGTAATAAATATTGATGGATAAAAGCCATATAAATTAAAGCTCTTAGGACCCTAAATAATTTTTAAGAGTGTAAAGGGGTCTGAAACCAAAAAGTTTGAAAACTGCTACTGATTTGAATAAGTTTTGCTGCTTGTCAGTGCCTGAAGTTCCAGACACTTGAAATCTATTTTCTTGTGTTTGCAGTGCTCAGTTCCTAAAAAGCCTTCCTGTAAGAATCTACCCAGACCACATTCCTTTGTGACAACGGAAACCCAGAGGGACTGGAAAAGCACTATATCTTTGGAGCAAAAACTGAACAAAAAGACTAGCAAAGGAAGACGAGGCACAAATATACTTTCCTCTTATTCTTCCATTTTCTCAATGATCAGTCCTCGTGACATGTATGAAGCTTGTAAACCTCATAGCAAGGAGTCCAAAATAAGAAACCAAGGCAAGATACACCTTTTCCTTATTACTTGTCATCTTGTTTATTGTTCATGGATCACCAAGAATTTGGGGGAATCCCATCATTCATGTTAATTCACAACATGTACACTGAACCAGCTAGTTTTTTATCTGAAGGAAACCCCTACTTATGGAAATTATCTAAAATCCATTTCTTTGGAAATTCATATCCTGTGAGACTAATCGTTTCCCTTTTCAGGACTTTAGTTTCTTCACAGAGGTTCTTAAGAAGTTTCCCTGTACTGATACCTGTCTTCAAAATAAACCTCCAGGTTTCAGAAAAATGAACCCCTCTTCCAGTTGCAAAGTATTGTTTTCATTGAAGAAAGATACTTTTTGTGTATGACTTAAAAGAAGTTTTAATGAAAAATATACAAAAATTAACCCCCTAAAGACTGATTTATTCCTATCCATGAAGACTCATTTCCTCTTTCATCTTTCTGATTACAGTTTTAAGTGCTCTTTTGAGAAAAATAATTCTTTTGAAATTACCCTCTATTTTCACTCTTACTGTCACTGCTCTAATCCATGCTCTTATTACCTTAAATTTAAATTAATTGTATATCCTCCATTAAGACTTTCCACTTCCTGTTTTGCTCTCTTTTCTAATCCATTCTGTACATCTTTGTCTCAACAATTTTTCAGAGAGTGGTATAAAAAAAGGTTAGGCTCCAGAGACAGAAAGACTTGAGTCTGAATCTTGCCTTTCCCACTTACTTGTTGTATGATCTTAGGGAAGCCAATTAACCTCTCTGTGCTGCCATTCACACATGGATAAGATAGGAGATAATATTAGTATCTACTCCATAGGATTGTTCTGAGAATTAAATGAGATGATGCGTGTAAATTGCCTAGAATAATGAGCAGTACATAGAGAGTACTAAATAAATAAGAGTTTTTATCTTTTCTCAGCTATGTTTAAAATCCTTTGAAGCCTTCCTGTATTCTGTGGTTTCTGTACTCAGATCTTCTTTATATGGTTCCACCCTCAAAGCTTCTTTCCGCATTCCCTAACATGCCCTACGCTTTAGTTAAAACTTCGTCCTCATTATCACATGAATAGTACATGTTTATTCTTTATTCATATCCTTGGCAATATATATTCCTTCTCTCCTTTTTAATCTGGTATTTCCCAAATTTCAGATATTCAAATGATCTTACATAGTTTTTGCTATGTCTGCTTACCTTCTATACTTTGTGTGTGTGTTTGTTAAATCACGATTTTTAAAGCTTAGTAACCTACTTTAGCCTCATCTTAAGTAATATTATCCATAAAATAATAGATTTGAAGTACTAATTATATTATATTTTAAAACCTTACAACAAATATATAACTTGAAGTTGTTTAAAAGGTTATTCTTTGTGCCATCAAAAATTACCTTGTATACCTCAAATGGGACATGTCCCACCTATTGGGAATACTGCTTAAACCAAACTTGTCTATTGAGCAAAGACTAGCCAACCTTCCCAAATATGTTCAACCTATAGTGAATTCATCTTAACTTTCACATAACTTAATAAAAAATCACATATTATTCTACATTTTCTAATTATTTTATGAGTGATCAACTTGTCACTTAAAGTTAACTCTTAGAGGATAGGGAACATATACTTCTGAATCCCACCCTTCTAACTCAGCATCCAACAGAATTGCTCATTGTTGTAGCTCCTTAATTACTTTTAAAATGATTAATTTCAAAAAAGTGCAGGAATAGTCTGTAGATATAGAATCAAATATGGAAAACTTCTGAAGACAGATTATCTAAAGCAATTAATATTCACTAGTTCTAAGTCAAAAGG
>NW_006439187.1:758134-769274 GCF_000325575.1 Pteropus alecto
ACTCTTTCCTTTTTTTCCCTTTTTTGTTCCACTATTGTTTCAGAAAGGGTTGAAGATGGTTCGAAAGAATGCATACTATAACAAGATAATATAAATGAATAACGAGGTAGAAAATAATAAAGAAAAAATAGGCAAGAACATAAGAATAGAGCCATGAAAGACAATAATCAGAAAAAGCACACCATAAAAAGATGTCCAAAGTTGCTACCAAGAGACTATAAATAAGTTCCCATTTTTTCAGTAGACCAAATGAAAAGATATATATGACACCATTATTGGTATCCATAAGAATCAAATCAAATCAATTGCTTAGGAAAAGTCTAGTTCTTCCTAACACCTTATAAGATCAGGTAGTACTCTTGGGTTCTTCTAGAAAACACAGTATAGTGAATAAAACACAGTATTATTCATTAATAATAACCTCAGCAACAGCTATCACACTTAATCTGCTGTTACTGTTAGAGAAGACCTAAAAGCCTTTGAAGCACCGACTCAAACTTTCCCCAGCTTATGGAAGATATGATGCACCAGTTAAAGTAAACTAGTCTCTAAACATAGAGAGAAAATAAGAGTTCAGAACTGTGGGCAAAATGGAACAGCTGTACTATTTTTTGTACTATCTTATGACTGAATATTTATTACTTGGTTTGAGGTGATAATGATTCCTAGGTCATCAGTCATGCTCAATATTTAGTAGATTCTCTCCTAAAAGTCAATTGGAGATGATAATTAAGTTATTAACTTTTTTGGTTTGTTCACAGCTTTTCTCCTTTTAATTAACGCTCAAAAATTTTACCTGAGTTGAAATTGTCTTTGCATAAATTGGGTCACTCACTTCTAAGCTACTTTTGCTTCCCTTTTTAGAGCCAATGAAAGCAGAGGTACTTGCATGCAAAAGAGAAATGAAGTAAGCTGGCAAGCTTTCCTTTTAGCAATGTTAACATGTCGTCTGTGAAATGAAGGTGGGAAGCAGTGACAATAGTTAATTGTCAGGAAAAGTTTCCTTTTCTCTTTCTGTCCCAGAGTTTGGCTTTAAAACTCAACAGGTTTGGAACTTTCTTTGTCCAGAGTAAGATCATATCCTAGGAAAACCGAGTCATGCTGCCCAAACGTATAAGGGATGGATTTGTACTAGAAAGCCAATAATTTATTGTAAGGAACAGAACTGTCAAATTGACTAAAATGTATGTCGGCCTGTCAGCATATTTTCCTTTCAGTAGGGTTGCCAAATCAGAATACTAGATTAACAACAGTTTGGAGCTAGATAAATATATGAAATCAGAATTAAGAAGGTGATTGCAAGTTCAAGCATATTTTATTTGATATACCTAAGCTAGGATGGGTAACCTATCCTTTTGCCAGTCCACACAAGCCATGGCCTTTTCATAAATCAGTTCAAGCTCTTAGTTTCTAATACTGAAAGTATTCTTTTCCTGATGTCCTTGAAATTTTAATAGACATTTTTGAGTGTTGGACATGGCCCCATCTAGTTCTGGTTTTAGAAACAGAGCTTGTTGTAAATCCAGGTTTCCTTACTATAAAATATTGTCATTTCCTTCTTTTTTCAGTCTTATCCATAAATTCAAATGCTACTGTTTCACCTAACCCACAGTACTTTATTTTTCTCCTTTGCTATGGCTATTACCCAGAAAGCTCTTTGCAGCTATAGACCATAATGTCTGAATATGGTTCCCTTACATGCCCACAGAGGTTTCTGCTACTTTGCAAGACTTGTTTCTCAGAACTACTCTCAGACTTGGCTGACACTATAGTCCCTAAGAGTATGGTCTTTCTTAATTTGTATACGTAAAAATCCCCATAGACATTATGCATAAAAACCAAAATCTTAGTAATCTGTAGGGAGATTCTGTAATAAACAAAGTTTATTCATGCATTATTTGAACATTAATTTTTTATTCTTTCCCTCACTTATGCATTCAACAAACATTTATAAAAGGACTTTGTGCTGGACTGATTGAAAATGCAGAGATGAGTCAGACATGATCTTTGCCCTCAAGCAGTTTTCGGTATACTAAGGGGATAAGAAATATACAGAAATAACTAAACTATACATTAAATTATGAGCCTTGAGATGAGAGTTTGAGGAAAATGCATTCCAGAAGGAGGGAATAGCTTAATCAAAGATAGTCCTACTATTGTTAGTTCTGACTTGTATTCTTGAGGATTTTTTACCCTTTGCCCCTCAGGCTAGAAAGAATTCCAGCTTTCTTGTTCTTGGGTAAACTACTTAAGGTTTTGCCTCAAAATTTCATCTTGCCATGGAGAATGCTGGAATTCAGTAAAACAGATAGGCATGTGGGATGTGTTGGAAGGAAATAAGGTGAGCAACTGTGAGGAAGGCTAATATATAGTCATTGATTTTGCATAGCTTTTGGCTCCATGCTATTTGAAGCTGCACCAATGAATTAAAAATAAAATAAACCTTGAGTAGCGTCATCTGCTCAAGGGACTTACCTTCGGTCTGTGCAAATAACGTTTCTGTGGTGAGACACCAAATGCACTCAACTTCCTCTTTCAACAACAAATTTGTCAGTTATCAGCAGGATCCATACCACTCAGATTAAGCTTTTTCACCCCCAGGTCCCTGAAAAGAAACAAGAGTGCTAATCCATCAAGGCTCCAGGGTAAGTTACAGCCTAGTATCTGGGAATTGGTGGTTTATGTGGGACGATTTGTGGGGGCATGAAGATCTAGGACAGTGGCAGATGTGAGACCAGTGTCAAAATTGAAAATGGTCTCTGGTTTCTCATTTCAGACTTCTTACAGCAGAAGCAATGGTGATATCCATTGAGTCTGACTAGATTACAAAGTTAGGGTTAATGCTATCAGTCCCCACCATGACACAGGAGCATGGAGTCTGTGATGCATCTCACACTTTGCTGAGGGCTCTTTGTTTCTTCATCAACCAGGGAGGATGGCACAAAATGGTAAGAAAACAGTGTATTCAGTGATACTCAATGAGACAACTTGACATATTCAGCCAGAAAAAGAGGATTTGAATTTTTGCTCTATATTGTCTTTCTAGTTGCATAATGAAGAAAATGTTTTATGTATAAACTCCTCCCTTTGTATGTTTAGCTTTCATAGTTACAGTAATAGATAGTAAGTTCTATCAAGAGAAAAGAAAAGAATGTCAGATCATATATTTTGGAGCTGAAAGAGCTCTTAGAGATCCAAATCCCTCACAATGCAGATGGAAAAACTGAGAGCCAGTGACGACATTTAGGATAGATCACTCAGCTAGTTAATGGTAGAGCTGGAAGTAGAATCTGTGTCTTCTAAATCATGTTCTCTTTCCCATACAGCAGCCCATATCTTCCAGAGAATACTGTAAATGCATTAATAACTATGTTGAATTTTAGGTCAGGGAAGGAGAAAATATCCCAGATGGTAAGCTCTGGTAAAATGATTTCAGAGTCTGTTCAGAGTTATTTCTTTTATTGTGGTTTTTGTGAGGAGTATTCTCAGTCCCAAGGATCCTGCAAGTGGGGATATTTTTATTTTTATTGGTCAAATGGATCTGGAGGGTTATGATCATTTCTATTAATTGAAGAGTTTATCTCTTAGCAATTGTGACACAGTAAAATTATTTGCTGCTGAAAATAAGTGATATGCTGGTATACTAAGGCAAGACATGGCCTGAGTTATACAAATAATTAGGTCTTGCATTCAGGGTAATTGTTTTTGCAATGTTTCCTGTTGAAGACAGGTCCTTCTTTGGTCAAAAGCAGTTCATTTGGGGGCTTAACTGAGAAAGTTATGGAGTTCAAGTTGTATACTCTGCTCAAATCCTAACAGTGGTGGAACATAAGATATCGAATGAGTAACCATACTTCTGGGTAGTTTTGAGTGGTTCTTCATGACCAGTTGTGTCTGAAGTAAGTCAATTGGTATCCTAAGAGGCAGGGAAGTATATAAGCCTCTGTCACAGTTTAGCAAAGAGGACAGAGCTGTCTGTTGTGAAACCACCCTTTTTAAGTGTTCTAACAATCAAGGCAATGACTGGCAGGTAGTTTATGCTTTATTTAAAATCATTTGGTCAAAATCCAAGTCAGGAATTTTGCAGGGAAGTTTTAATCTAGTTTGATTCACATGCATCACAGAGAGAGTGATGAAGCAGATTAATCAATACACAGAGAGTCAAGCTCAAGTGCTGTCAATGACTCACTTTGTAACCTTAAGCAAGTTGCTTTATTTCTTTGGCTCTCAATATTCTAACCTATAATAGGGGGAAGGCTTGGACTAAATGGTCTTTAATTTCTTTCCTATCAATACAATGATTTGACTCTAGGCTCCTATGTAACTGATAAGAGTTATATATCATGAAATGGTAAATAATTGGGCTATAGTAGGGAAATTTGACTACAGGAGACCTGAAAATATAGTCTATATCTCAAAGGGCCATTGTATATTTTTTTTTCAGAATAATGTTATTATGAGAGATTCAATTTTTAGACCACAGGCAAGTGTTTTGCAAGTAATTTCCCTTTTCAAAAAATGATAAAACACAAACAACAAACAAGGGAAAAAATTGTGAATTCTGATTTCTATTATGACAGTGTCCTTCAGTCAGTATTTCTCAATCTTTTAAAACCATAATTTCCTTTGAAAAATATAAAAAAAAAAAACCTCACTACAAGATTATTGTGAACTTGCCTCCCTAGAAACAGACCTTGGACTCCTAGAAAAGCCTACCCCATTACATTAACATTTTTAAAGTTTTGTGTGCTCAACAGCCAAAAATAATTTTGTAGATATATTCTTTCACCAGTTTGTACTATGGGGAGAATAATTTTGAATTACAAATATATTTACCACAATAAAGATTTTTTTTTCAAGCAACACATCTTTTCAACCCTTCTACTTTAAGAAATATTGTTTAGTCTTACTGGCCATTCCTCACAACTATTTTCTAAACCTAGAAAAGTACAAATTCAACCAAAGGCCCATGAATATTACTCTTTGTAAAAGTAAAGGGAGAGTGAACTAACATTTATTTAATGTCT
This sequence comes from Pteropus alecto, assembly GCF_000325575.1. Classification (NCBI taxonomy): domain Eukaryota; kingdom Metazoa; phylum Chordata; class Mammalia; order Chiroptera; family Pteropodidae; genus Pteropus; species Pteropus alecto. The sequence continues at coordinate 763,162 of NW_006439187.1, forward strand.
ACTGTGTACTAGGCATGAAAGTAGGTATGTTCATGTACATTTTCCATTTAACATTCACAACAATCTATGCTGCAGGCACTGTGATCCTAATTTTATAAATGACAAAACTGAAGCCCAGAGATATGAAGTGGGTTGTTTCAAGCTAGACAGCTGATAACTAAGTCAAGATATGGCCCTGTTTTTGCCTAAAGAATGTTATTCTTCTCACTCTCAAAATGCTGCCCCAACTGCAAAAATGGTATCTAATTAGTCTTCTTTTTTAAATGATTAAAAATCTAATAAAGATGCATGTATGTAAGTTCAATTCAAACTTGGAGATATTAGTTTGTGAATAGTATAATTACTTTAACTCATTTTAAGGTTAAAAATATTTTTCACTTTTAATTTATAGGAAAAAATTTGTAGACTTGTAGAATATATCCAAATTTTTGTAAGTTATTTAGAATTGATTTTAATCAATTCAGGAAATAGCATAGTTCCAAATTTCAGTTGTTCTTCTTTGGCTATGGTTGTGAGTGATTGAATGAAGGACACCATGTTCATGGTGATCAAACTGGTTTGGGTAATTCACATAAGATTTTTGTAGTTCAAAGAACAAGGTAAAGGTAAGATAAGACAAAGCAAGCTAGGTTCCCAAATGGCCTGTCACAGTTTTCCTCTAGGGAGTGGGAGGGGCCACCACCAGCAATTTACCTATTTCATTTTCCCTAATCCCAAAATGACAAGCCCACATACCAGCACTATCATCAAAGAACATAGGAGAAGCAAATTTGATAAATGTGTTCATTTAGTAGTATTAATGACTTAATGATGAAGGGTGAAAATATGGGGGGAAAAATAAGAGAGTGAAGCTTTGTAGAGTTGTATTAGAAAAAGAGCAGTCATCTTGAGGCCTAGGTTATACCCTCCTCACTCTGTTACTTGCTAACCTTATGTCTTCAGGTAAATTAAATCACTTCTTTGAGCCTCAGGTTCCTGATTTGTAAAACTGAGATGTTATCTTTACAATATATGCCTTTGATGATGGTTAATAGCAATTATAGATGTAATAATGCTTTGTAAAGTAAATCAGCACTGGGTTGAGATGGTGGTGGTTGCTTTAATGATGGTAGTGTTAGTGCTGGTGGTATGTGGAGCAGGGGTTGAAAGGAGGCATGTCGATAAAGTCAAGAAAGTTAGAGCTGGAAAGACATTAAAGCTTATCCGGTTCAAATTATCTTATTTTAATAACGAGGAAAATTAAATCTACAGAGTGGAACAGGCTTAGCAGGGCAACATGAAGATTTGAGTAGTTACTAGAATTAGTATTAGTATTGGAATAGTTAATATGTACTTGAATAGTTAATAGTTAATAGTAAAATTAGTATTTTAATAATTGAGAGTCATATTAGTATTTGAAAAATTACTAGAATCCAAGTGTCTTAACTCTAAATCCAGTACTCTTTTCAATATAATTGACTGCTTCTGAGTAGTTTCCATTCTACAACATATTGCCACATTCAGCTCACTACTGTAACAACAATTTTTTTCTAGTACTCTATACACAGATGTATTATGGTCTAGGTTCACAGATAAAACTCCGTAAAGAACTCTGGTTTTTATACAACCCCACCCTGACACCTGGTGGACAGCCATTTGTCATATATTCAGAGTTATAAAAGTGCTAGAACTACAACCAAGAATATAGCTTATTCATCATTGAAGAACATTCTTATCTATAGACGTCCCACTTTAAAATATCCATCCATGCAATAAATTGTTTGGAGAAAAATAATTTTAGCTTTCTATACTCATGAAGAGCCCTATCACAATTGAAATCATAATAGCTGTCACTTTTAGAAAGAAACTTAATTCTGTTGAGCTTCTAATTTCTTATCTGTAAAGGAGTATAATAACAATTAACTCAGAACTCGGACAAGGATTAGAGGTAAGATATGAATAACCTTTAGCTAGTGACTGACAGAAAGCATGTGGAAACTTCTTGGACTTAGTATTTCAGAGACTTAGGAATCTGGCACAAATTCTGATGTTACAACAATGTAAGCTCACTTTGGTTGTACCTTTGTGAAACCACAGTATGGAGCTGGTTGGTTGAAAAGAAAAGCTGCCTTTGGGTGGATGTTATTGGTACCTACTTTCTTGAACTCAGCTTCGTTTAAGCATATTTAAACACCTGACATATTTTTTGTGTTCTGAGACAAAATTTAGTTATTTTATAAAGTAGTGTTTAATGACCAAATTACCATTTAAGTTTTGAGGATTCCTGTTGGATTTTAAATAAAAAGCTGAGTTTATAGGCTTTAAAGCTCTTAGACGTACAGATTTATTAGACTCTAACTTTATTATCCTATGAGTCTCTTCTCCATACGCTTACCTTTATAAGTCATGTATCAATTGAGCTTCTACTGCATGACTAACTCTCTGCAAAGAAAAGAGTATAAAAGTATAAGATAGACTTCCTTCAGAGATTCTCATTGTATATCCTATAAGTCCACAAAGAGTACAAAAAAGAAGGACAAAATTAGAATAGGTTTGCCCAGTGCAAGGAAAAGATGAGGACTGAGATGGGATCTTGAAAGATGAGCAAAATATTGACCTCTGAGATGGGATCCAGGGAGAAAGAAGTTTGATGGAGTTTCAGTTATAAATTTATACCAATCTTCATTATCAGGAACATCCGTAGAGCCACACATTAAAAATAAATCTTATTAGCTTAAAAATAGTTGCTGATATTATGCTCTGATTATTAGCTTAGAACTCTGTGCTGGTCATTCCCTTTAGATTTTAGCTCCTGTCACTGGACCCTCCTTTCAAAATAAGAGGTATCTTTCTTCATGGTCATGGTATTTGGTGTAAGCTGTGTGTACCCTGGAAAGTACTGTACATTGGAGAAACCAAGAGGAATTTACTTCTATAAGAATGGTATTGGAGGCACTGGGAATTCTGCTCTCATCTCTCTCTCTGGTTGGTCCACAAACACAGTGCTAGGGTCTGAAGTATATGCTGAAGATATGGCATTTTCACGGGTTATAATTTTGCCTGGCCTGTATTATCTTTGTGGTCCTGGTTAGCTGAGCTGGTAATGCAGCATTAATGAGGTTAAGTCCTTGGGGTTAATCTCTATATGGACAAGTTAACATCAATTGTCTTAATAATATTATATGTTTATCCTTGTTCAAGGATTAGCAAAAAAGAGAGTGATAAACATATTTAGGACATGACTTCCGACTTCACAAATATAGTCCAGTGTGGAGAGATCCATAAAAATTTAACAGTGTAAGAGTTATCAGGAGATTCTGGTCAAGATAGCAGAGTAGGTAGACACTGTGCTTGCCTCCTCTCACAACCACATCAAAATTACAACTAAACTACAGAACAACTATTATTGAAAATAACTTGAAGGCTAGCTGAACAGAAATCCTATAATTAAGGACATACGGAAGATGCTACCTCAAGACTGGCAGGAGGGATAGAGATGCAAAATGGGCTGATCCCACACAACATGTGGTGGTTAAAAATTGAGAGGGGTATCTTGGCTGTGGAGGTACCTTTGGAGATAAAAGGGGTCCCAGTCCCATGCCAGACTCCCCAGACCAGGGTTCTTATGTCTGGCAGAGAAGTCCTTATAAAATCTGGATGTGAAAATCAGTTGAGATTGTGGCTGAGTGAGACAGAGGGCTGTGGAAGTTCCAAGTGTTCCTTTTAAAAAAAACCAGTGCATGGACTTATCCACCAATGAACTTACTCTGAGCTCCAAAACTAGGACAGTAGCTCAAAAGATGCCAAGGACATATGGGGAGAAACTGAATTGTCTGGCTTTAGAGTGAGGACTGGAGGGGCAGCTTTCTCCCAGACAGAAGTCCTGGCAAAGGCCATTGTTCCTTTATTGAGTCCTCCCCTGACTTACCTTGCAGATGCACGTGGCCATCATATCTGAGTCTCTATCAACCTAGCTAACACTGCTTGCCCTTCCCTGGTGATTCCCCAAGATCCTTGTGGACCCACCCAAGCCACTTCCAGTGGCTTTTCCAGGAAAATGTGTTGCCTTGGCTTATGCTGTGGACTTCCTAAAATCTCTCAAAGGTTCACAAAACCCAATTGAGCAGCATCTTGCCCCGGTGAGTGACATACCTATTGCCGAGCAGGCCCAAGCTTGGCCCTAGTGGCAGCCAGCCTCAGTTCATGGCTTGACCTCTTGAGGCATATCCAAGCCCTGCATGGGTAATGGCCATCTGTGGATTGCTTGATGGCTCATGCCAGGTGACTCTGGGCAGGGTATAGGCTGCAGCTGAACTTGGCCTGTATGGGGCCCCTCCTAAGAGGCCCTTGGGCTAGTACACCTGGTGGTCAGCTTCTATCTGACCTGGAGTACCACCTGAGGCCACAGCCAAAGATGACACACCAATGGACAGACTAGGAATGAACCAGAGCTATGCTAGAGTGAATGCTGCCCCATAGGGTCAGCCCCTGCACAACAACTCCTTGACTGTAGTCACTGGCTAGTCCTAACAACCAATCAGTCCAAGGGTCAATTCTTCCCACTGATGTGCAAACAGCAAACAAGGCTCAACTACAACAGGAGGGTACACACAATTTATACAAGGAACACAACTGGAGCACTTGGCTTGGGTGACCAAGAAGATTGTGCCACTGGCCCCCCAGGACATCTACTACATAAGGCCACTCTACTAAGACTGGGAGACGTAGTAGCATTACCTCATACATAGAAACAAACACAGGAAGGCAGCCAAAATGGAGAGACAAAGAAATATCTCCTAAATGAAAGAACAGAACAAAGCTCCAGAAAAAGAACTCAACAAAATGGAGACAAGAAATCATCAGATGCAGAGTTCAAAACACTGGTTACAAGAATGCTCGATGACCTTAGGGGAAGAGTAGATGGACTCAGTGTGAAATTAAGCAAAGAAATAGAAAACATAAAAATGGAGATAGAAAACATTTTTAAAAAGTCAGAAATGAAAAATACAATAACCAAAATGAAGAATACTTTAGAAGGAATCAAAAGACGAAGCAGATGACTCAATAAGTGACTTAGAGGATAAGGTAGCAGAAAACACCCAATCAGAACAGCAGCAACAACAAAATGAAAAAAAAATGAGTATAATTTAAGGGTACTTTGAGACAATATCAAGTGCACCAACATTTGCATCATAGGCATACCAGAAGGAGAAAAGAGAGAGCAAAGAATTGAAAACCTATCTGAACAAATAATGATGGAAAATTTTCCTAATCTGGTGAAGGAAATAAATGTGCAAGAATGGAAAGTGCAGAGTCCCAAACAAGATGATCCCAAAGAGGCCCACACCAAGACACATCACAATTAAAATGCCAAAGGTTAAATACAAAAAGAGAATCTTAAAGGCAGCAAGAGAAAAGCAATTAGTTACCTACAAGGGAGCTCCCATAAGACTGTCAGCTGACTTATCTACAGAAACTTTGCAGGAACGAAGGAAGTGGCAGGAAATGTTCAAAGTGATGAAAAGCAAGGGCTTACAACCAAGATTACTTTACCCAAAAGTTATCATTTAGAATTGAAAGAGAGATGAAGAGCTTTCCAACAAGAAAAAGCTAAAGGAGTTCATCACCATCAAGCCAGTATTACAGGAAATGTTGCAGAAACTTCTTTAAAAAGAAGAAAAAAAAGTTAAAAAATATGGATAGTAAAATGGAAATAACTACATATCTATCGACAATTACTTTGAATGTAAATGGATTAGGTGCTTCAACCAAATGATAAGGTGGCTGAATGGATAAGAAAACAAGATCCTTACATATGTTGCCTACAAGAGACTCACTTTAGATGCAAAGACACACAGACTGAAAGTAAAGGAATGAAAAAAGTTGTTTCATAGAAATGGAAACAAAAAAACAAAAAAGCTGGGGTAGCAATTCTTATACAAGACAAAACAGACTTTAAAACAAGGGCTATAACAGTAGACAAAGAAAGATCCAATAGTCTCACTTCTTGGTATTTATTCGAAGAAACCCAAAACAGTACTTCGAAGGGACATGTGCATCCGTATGTTCATTGCAGCTTTATTTAAAATGGTCAAGATATGGAGGCAATCTGAGTGTCCATCAATGGATCATTG